>NW_026848194.1:0-76646 GCF_030411735.1 Phialemonium atrogriseum | reverse complement strand
ATGTTAGTAAGCGGCAGGCATAAGTGGAACCGTGTGGCTGAAATTCAAAAAGTGCGTACAAATAGTGAAAAATGTGCGTACACCTAGTGGAGCTCTTTTAGTTCCCCGCGCCTTGGCTTCGGCTCCTGCACCTTTGAGAGCCGACCAACAAACACGGGCACATCCCCCCGCCATGGGGTGAGCTAATTGGCACTACTATGCGCGGTCGAAGGGATGTCCTAGGAAGGGAAGATGCCGCCTCCAACGATGCCGGGACCCTGGAACGTCTCCGCAGAGCTGGTCGGCCCACCCGATACGCTGAGCACAAAGGTCGAGAGACCGCTCGAGGAGGGTCCCGGCGCGCTCAACGCGTAGTTCCACCACGGCCGCACGTGGCGCGTTTCAAACACCCAAGTCCGCTCCTCACCCGCCTTCCTGCCAGACCGGAACACGATGCGGTGCCCGATATTCTTGATCCGATATGGAGCTGCGATTCTGTCACCGCCCTTGCCCTCGTCGTCGTACAGGCCCTCCATCGTCAGCGTGTCAGTACCATCTTCCTGCGGAGCATCGGCCTCGACCGCTTTCTGCGGCGCGCACACCAGCTGTCCATCACGATACAGCCTGGCCGATGCCCACAGCGCGCGCGCTTCCTCGGGCCGCCCAAGCGCCCACAACACCTGGATTACGTAGGGGCCGGCGCGCCCCCACACCCACCAGTTGAGCGAGAGGCACTTGCCCGTCGGTAACGTCGACCACCCACGCTCCATGGTGCCGAACGCGCCGTGGCCTCCCTCCCCGTCTTCCGACAGCTGTAGGCGTTTGCCCGCCTCGGGGAAGTGGCTCGATATGTCGTTTCCAGGTGCGGCCTTCTGGTCCTCGGAATGGGGGAAAAACGTCAGGTCGGCCGTGACGCCTGCCATGACAATCGGCCGCACCCACCAGAAGCTCGGCGTGAACTTTACCTCAGCCTCGGTTTGCGGCAGGGCGTTGTCGAAGTCGGCGAGGGCCGTCAGGGCCACGGTACCAACCACCTTTCCCGGAACGTCGAGCGTGACGACGGCGCGCGACAGGTCGGCGGCGACCTCGAAGCGGAAGGCGGGCGGCCCGTCGGCGTCGTTGCCGCGCCACACGCCCGTGACCCCGCCGGCCGGGTCGGCCGTGACAATCGAGTGCGGTGCCTTGAAGTCGCCGTTCCACACCGTCTCTTTGTTTTTCTCCTCTTCACCGTCGTTGCCGGCTGGCGAGGCCCAGCTAGCGTTGACCATGACGCGGAAGCCGTGGGGCGCGTGGGCAGTGCACCGGAAGAAGATGATGACGACCCCGGCGCTGCCGTCGGCCGCCATGCACTGCACTTGCCACTGATCCCAGCTGGCCTTGTCGAGCTTGGAGGGCCATTTCGGAAACAGATTTCCATCGTTGGGCACGAAGGCGGTCGGGGGGACGTGGTCTGTTGCGATCGACTCGGTGATTGAGGCGTGCGAGACAGAGGGGCTGGGGCTGGCAGTGGGAGTGGGAGTGGTGGTGGTGGTGGTGTTGGTGGTGGCCATGGCTAAGGTGAGCACGAGCGGCACGAGAGAAGTTGGTTGGTTTATTAATTTTGTGTAAGCACTAGGTTGGCCTCGAATTAGAATTGCATTGGGAGACAGTTGAAGTGCGGAGCCGTGCCTGCGCAGCGATGCAGGGCTGGGATACTAATTATATGTACTTATTACCTTGGACTCGGAATGGGAGATGCACAGGACTCCCGAACTTGCCGCTTGGGCCGGCCAGTATTGCTTCTATTATTTAAGGCTCGGAGTATTTCGGAGCTAGTTCTAAAATGCTAGAGCAGGGTGTCTACCTAATATGAGCAACATGAAGTAACAGAGGCGGGAATTTCATCGCCGATCTAAGACGGATTTGTTCTCCCTCACGGCCCCCCCTTTTAACCCCAACACAATGACTCTAGGAAATAGGTCAAGTCGACCTCCAGCTGCGCAGAAATAGACAAATTCTTATTAGGCACTCGTCTAAAGCTTCAGAGGAAACCTCTCTCGCAGATACAAGCCATACTTGTAAAAGAGAATCGGCACGGGCAAGAAGGCAATAGCGATGAATCCCAAGACACTGTTTCCCCAACCCAAGCCAAGGCTCTTGTAGAGGGGATCCGCAGCTAGGGGCAGAAAGGCGCCGTAGCCATTCCGCACCAGCGTGGCGGCTGCCAGCGCCGACGCGGCACCCTGGGGGCCGTACATGTCCATCATGTAGAGCTGTGACGACGAGGTGACCATCATGACGCCGATGCCGATGAAGGCGGTGCCGATGATGGCCACTATCCAGTGCACCTTGTACTCGGTGGACCAGGCGTAGATAAAGATGCCGATGGGAACGCAGGGGCCAAACCAGATCATCAGCGGCAGGCGACGCTCAGGCCCGCCACCCACTCGCAGCAGCCGGTCGCTCGTCTTGGCAAAGATGCCCAGGCCGATAGTAGCGCCAACCCCGATGCCCAGGTACGCCAGTCCGGAGACATCGACGGCCCAGCCGTACGTCTCCTCAAAGACAGACGGGAAGGTCGCGAAGAGGAGGAAGGTCAGTCCGAAGACGAGACCCATGTATAAGCCGATGAGCGAGACGATGGGCGAGAAGAGGAGGATACGAAACGGCCGAATTAGTGCACGCTCGACGAGCTGGCGCACCTCGACATTCTTGGCGTTGGCGGGCCGCAGCTCCAGGTTGCCTGTCTCCTTGCGCAGGCGGGCGGCCTTCTTAGTGAGGATCTCGGTGGCGTTGGTCTCGCGCATCGTGATCATGGCGGTTATTGTGACGACGCCGGCCTGTACGATATTTTTTTTTTTTTTTTCAGTGTCGGCCTCTCAACGCGAGGGAAGGGAGCTTTTTGTCGAGGGAGTGGCACACTTACAAACATAAGCACCAAGTAGAAGGTCCACCGCCAACCCAAACGCCCCGTCACAAACCCGCCGATGACGGGGCCGGTGACAGGGCCGAGCAGCGGCCCGATGCTGAACATGGCCGTAGCTGTGCCGCGCTCCTCCTTGGGCAGCAGGTCGGCGATGGTGCCGCCGCCGACGGTCATGAAAGAGGCGGCGCAGGCGCCGCAGATGACGCGGAAGAACAGGAACATGCCGGCATTGGTGCTGAACGCGCAGCCGAAGGTCATGGCCAGGTATAGAGTGCTGCTGGCCCAGTAGATGGGCACGCGCCCCGTCACTTCTGACAGCGGCGCAAACAGCAGCGGGCCCAGGGATGCGCCCAGCGAGGGAATCGACACTGCTAGCGTCATGATGACGGTGCTGGTAATGCCAAACTCCTCGGCAAGCTTCGATGCGCCTGGGGCGAACATGGTCGTGGCGATATTCCTGCATCCACATTCGTCAGCATTTGGGATATTTTCCCATTGCTAACCACTAGGTAGCTTGGTCAGTCCACACATACGAATAAAACACCGAGAGGCTAACAAGCGAGACGTTGAACATCTTGCGCCTCTTGGACCAGTTGCGAGGGTTTGCCGGGTCGTCGGGTCCGTCCCAGCCCACGATGTTGGGGTCGGCAACAGCATCATCACCGCCATTGGCCTCAGTATCAGGACCCTTCTCTTTGTCGGCGGCAGTGTCCTTGTCCTTGTCCTTCTCCCCAGCAGGGACCATGTCCTTCTCACCGGCAGGAGCCTTGTCCTTCCCATTTTCGTGCGTGGCTTTTGGGCCTGTGATATCGGGGTCGGACATGATGCTTCGTCCATTTCTGATTTCGGTTTTGTGAACGTCGCTCTCTGTCTCGCTTGCCGACATGTTCGACCTTGACCTTCGATTTGGCTAGGTAGTGTGGTGTGTGTGTATGTGAGATTATCTAATGCATGCAGGCAGGCTGCTCGTTTTTGGCGATCAGTGGTGTGGAAGCATGCGATCCAAGCCCCTGTGTGAGGAGCTGCAGTGGTGGGATTTCCCGCTTCCCGGATTTTTATACTCTTTGCGTCGTGAGAAAGCTGAAGGAACATGATCCATGTCTGGGCCTGGGTTTTTTGACGTCGTCTGTATACATGTTGCGTGATGTACGGAGCTTTTGGCGGAGGTACGGCGAAACCCGGTGGTGCCACGTTCAGTAAATGCTAGACGCTTGGAAGGTAAAGTCGTTTTTCTCGAATTTGCTCCGCACCGTTTGTCGCTCCGTCCCGCCGCCCCCCTAGGCTAAGGTACCTAGGTAGATATCGACAAGCTTCCATGAATCCAACCCAAACCCCCCACCCAATCAGCCGCTAGGCAGCATTAGTACATGATATTCCACCATAAATGTGTCTAATCCTAACACCAGCAACAGAAAGACCAATAGTGGGGCGCCTGAGGATTATGACACGAAATGCTCGTACGAAGGGGGAATTATAATCTCTCCCATTCTTTTTTTCTGAATACGAAAGCTGAATAAAACGATATTCTAATTGACCTTTCCAGCCAGACCATGTTATGGTGCAAGTGCTGGTACTGTACTGGTCTACAAAGAATTAGAGGGGTAAGCGTTCAAGGCGTCTAGACCCATGGCTACTGCGTAGATTAGCTGACAGGGTTGTGCAAGATCCTGATCCACATTGAATGCCACCCCACGGTACCTATCCCTGCCCTGCAGCTGACCTCGGACAGGGGTGCTGGAATTTTCCTTTAAAGGTCCGTCGACTGATCCGTCGATTGCTCCGTCGATTGCTCCGTCGATTGCTCCGTCGATTGTTCCGCTAAATGTCGACTTCCTCCGTCAACTCCTCCGTCGATGCCTGCCCGTGTTTGGCGATGCAGAATGGCCGAGAGAACTCGCAACCCTAACGGAACTGTGGTATGACTACCTTACCTAGACACTCACAAACGACATCTTACGACATAAACATACACCCACAAAGTTTGCGATTTCGATCCCGCCGGCGTGGTAATTGCCGACCGAAATTGTCACCGCCACCCGCAGCAGAGCAGGTCTATTTCAATGGATATGACCCCAGCTTCATCATCGTCGCCAGTGACAGCGTTCGACCAGGCACAGGCACAGGCACAGGCACAAAGACCGGCATCTTCTACCGATGACCCGCCTAGTCTGACACCGACACATGCTGACCACCCTGAGGCCGCACTAGAGGCAGAATTGGTTGACCGCCGGCGCCACAAACTGCAGCTGTCATGTACCTTCTGCCGGCGTCGCAAGTAAATCGCCCACGCCCGCCCTCCACTCTCAGTGCACCCGTGCGGATCATCAACCCTACCTAAGCTCCTTTATCCCCCCTTTCCCTCGCCTTTTGCCCTTTGTGGGAAAACCTCTCCCGCTCCGTACGCTGGCTGACTCTGGCTTGGCATGCATAGGATACGATGCGACCGTCAGCTTCCGTGCCAGACCTGTGTCAGCAAGGGAATCGCCCTGTCCTGCACCTACAAGCCGGGTCCGCAGCGAAAGGGCACAGCCACGGCTACTGTAGGCGAGCGTATCCGGGAGCTCGAGGCCCTAGTGCGCTCCTTGGTGCACCAGCAGCAGCAGGCCCCACAAACGCCCGCAGTATCGCCTTTCACAGACCCCCCAACGCACTCCTTCGGGGGTGCGGACACGCCGCTGCAGGACGTATCCGTGGGCACAAGCCCAACCCGAGGCCCCAGCAGCGGGGGAATCACTCCGATATCTTCTGCCGACGACGACGCAGTCACAGGACGGCTAACTGCGTCCCCCCTCACCCGCGGTTCGTCCGTGCTTCCCAGCAAGCCCGCGCCCTCGGAGCACGGCAGCATACCCCGGCGCATGCACTCGCACGATGTGAAATACGTCAGCAGTGTTCACTGGGCTGCCGTCCTTGACAGCATCTCTGAGCTCAAGGATCACTACGAGAAGGAGAAGGAAGAGGAAGTGAGGACGCTGGCCAACGACGACTACATGCCGCGCTACAGCCCTGGTCCTCGGCTGTTGTACGAACCTGTGCAGGCGACCAAAGCCGAAATTCTGGCCTCGATCCCGGCCCGGCCCGCGGTGGACCATATGGTGGGGCGATACTTTAATGCACAAGGCGTTGTGCCAGGTATATAATATGATTGTTTCCTTTGGTTGGAAGAGCTGGTTGGGTGTGCTAGAACGAGCTCTATGCAGAATATCTGGCTGACCTTTTGCGCAGCGTTTCTTCACAGTGGCCAATTTCTCCGAGAGGTAGGACCAGACCACGCTCTCCTTTTTTTCGTTGCAGACGTTGCAGGCGGTTAACCCCCCTTTGTCCGCCGCAGTATGAGAGCTTCTGGAAGGATCCAGTTGCCGCGCCTTTGGCCTGGATCGGCCTCTTGTTCAGCATCATGTGTGTCTCGACGCAATACCATCGGTTGGCCGAGGGCCCGACAGACCCTGAAGCGCTGATGCGCGCCTACCTGTTCCGCGACCGCACTGTTCACTGTCTCGTCCTGGGCCAGTTCACCAGAGGGGGTCCGCATGTGCTGGAGACCATGATCAACAATATTGGCAGCGAAGTATTTCTGTCCAAGGACCCGGATATTGGGCTCTGGCTTCTGCTGGGTATGGTGGTGCAGATCGCCTTGAGCCTGGGCTATCATCGAGACCCCAGCAACCTTCCGAACATGTCGCCATTTACCGGCGAGATGCGGCGGCGCGTATGGGCAGCTGTCGTGCAGATGGACCTGCGGCTTTCGATCCAGATGGGGCTGCCGCGCCTTCTCAAGTCGCAGCAGTGCGACACGGCCGAGCCCCGCAACCTGCTAGACTCGGACTTTGACGAGGCGACCGTCGAGCTGCCCCCGTCGCGGCCCGAGACCGAGGTGACACCGGTACTCTACGGCCTAGCCAAAAACAGGATCGACAGCATCAGTGGGCTGATAGGTGATCTTGTCGCTGACACCCGGGAACACCCGTACTCGGAGATTCTAGAATTGCACCGCAAGCTGCAAGAGGCCGAGGCCTCGCTGCCGCCCATCTTCCGGTGGCAGCCCATCAGCCAGTCGTTCATGGTGCTGCCGCAGATTGTCTTGTACCGTGTATGGCTTCAACTCGCCGTGCAGCGGCTGGTGATCTGGCTCCACCGCAAATACCTCGCCCCGTCGTATGCCCAGGAGCAGTACGAGCATTCACGAAGTGCCTGCGTGCAGGCTGCAATCAAGATCCTCGAGTTCCAGCAACTGATCGACGAGGAGACGCAGCCCGATGGGCAGTTGTATCCCGTACGCCGGATGCAGTCCTCGATGATACAGTCCGTCTTCCTGCTGGGCATGAGCGTGCTCTGCTACTACATGCAGCTGGCAAAGACCTCGCCAGATGTGCCGCTGGACCGAGATACGGGCGCCAGGATCCGTGGCTTGCTGCGAAACACATATCCAATGTGGCTGCGCTCGAGCACCGTATCGCGGGACGCTCGAGAGGCGGTCGAGCATCTACGTCTCTTGCTCGGGCTGGGTCGGGGTCAACAAGAACATGAAGAAGGCACACCGCTCGCACAGGAAGCCTCGCCTCAATTCGCCTCTGTATCTGTACCCCAGGACGCAGCCATCTCGCTCGACCAGGCCTCTTGGGTCGCTTACCAAGGTAAAAGAAACGATACATGAACTGAACATTCAGTGCCCTGTTGTGTTGGGAACCCTCAAGAGCGAGCACACGTTCGATGCGCGAGAGGCTGACTTGACTTTTGTCCAGAATGCATCGCAAATTTCCCCGTGGCCTTTGATGCCGACTTCATTGCCTTGGACGTGCCCGAAACGTCTCCCGCGATGGGCGCCTCCATGACGGGCTCGCTGTTTGCGGACACGGCCGAGCTGGACACGGGGTGGATGGCGCCAAGGCCTTTCTCCGGGGCGTGAGAGTCAACTTGAGGGCTGGCTGCCTGATGAATCACCCTTGATGCGGAGGGAAGGAGGAGAGCCCATCATGTCCAAGCCGCCTTTTCGCAGAAACTCGGCGTTATTCGGAAGGGAACCTTCTGCTACGCTAGAACAGAACTGGCAACCCCGAAGAGAGACATGGTGCCACCCATGCGATGTCCTGAAAAGAATGTTGACGCTGATGCTCAGTGAATCTCGCTCGAGGTTTCCCGTCTTTCCGACCTTCAGCTTCGGTGCTGCTGTGACCTCTGCAACCCCCATTCGTCTTTTAAGCGTTCACCTGCTGCTTGTGTGTCAAAATCTACCAAGTTACTATCCTTTCCCCCAGAAGAACGGATATTCATTCACCTTGGTTCAAGCCGATCCGGACATGCACCCTGGCCCTGGTTCCACCCTGCAGTAATTAGATTGTAATTAAGATTCAGACGCCTGTAATTGAAACACCACACCACGATATGGAATCACCACAGCAGGAGCCCATTGCCGTGATCGGCATGGCATGCCGCTTCCCGGGAGGCTCGGATTCTCCTTCGAAGCTCTGGGACCTGCTGCGATCGCCTCGCGACCTTGTAAAGCGTGTCCCGACCGACCGCTTCGACTCCACGGCGTATTACCACCCCAACGGCTCCCACCACGGCGCCACCGACTGCCAAGACGCATATTTCCTCGACGAGGACGTGACCCGGTTCGACAATGCGTTTTTTAAATATCCAGCCCGCCGAGGCCGAGGCCATGGATCCACAGCAGCGCCTCCTGATGGAAACCGTTTATGATTCGCTGTGCGATTGCCTCCCACCCCCCCTTTCTTCCTAATAACCGGCGGGCAAGCCGTTTTCTATCTACTAACACTACTTCGGACTTGTTGCAGGAGCGCCGGCGGGCAGACCATCGAGGGTCTCCGCGGCTCGCGGACGGCTGTGTACGTAGGCCTAATGTGCGACGACTGGGCGCAGCTGACCAGCCGCGACTGGGACCTGGTGCCGACGTACGCGGCGACGGGGCTGAGCCGGGCCATCGTGTCGAACCGGGTCTCGTACTTCTTCGACTGGCACGGCCCCAGCGTCACCGTCGACACGGCCTGCTCGTCCTCGCTCGTGGCTGTCCACCAGGGCGTCGCGGCGCTGCGCAGCGGCGAGTGCCCGGTCGCGGTGGTGGCGGGGACGAATCTGATATTGGCTCCCGGTGAGTTTGCGAGCACCGTACCTAGCTACCTACCTGTCTGCTGAGCCGAGAGTTGTTATTATTGTCTGTCTGTCTGTCTGTCTGTCTGTCTGTCGGAAACGGGGGTGCTGACATGGCTGGATGGGTGTTCAGGAATGTGGATCGCCGAGAGCAAGCTGCACATGCTGTCGCCTACGGGGAGCAGCAAAATGTGGGATGCCGCGGCCGACGGCTATGCCCGCGGCGAGGGCGTTGCGGCGGTGGTGCTGAAGCCGCTCAGCGCGGCGCTGAGGGACCGGGACCACATCGACTGCGTGATCCGCGAGACTGGTGGTAAGCAGATGGATCCCCGGATGCCATTGCCCGGCTCAAGTGGGCGACTACAAACCTCATTCTCATTCTCAAAAACCACAGTGAACCAGGACGGCCGGACGGCGGGCATCACGATGCCCAACGGCAACGCCCAGGCAGACCTCATCCGCGACACGTACCGACGCGCCGGGCTCGACATTACCGATCCGACGCATCATCCGCAGTATTTCCACGCCCACGGCACCGGCACGCCTGCTGGTGACCCGCAAGAGGCTGAGGCCATCTCGCGTGCCTTTTTCGGAGGCGATAAAGTCAAGAGTCAGGATCAGGATCAGGATCTGGATCTGCTCTATGTGGGCTCGATCAAGACCGTCATCGGGTACGCGCATAATTATATACATACATACTCTTGTTTGGTGTGTTATTTTTCTCGCTGACACGTAGGATTTGCTTGTGTGCGCAGGCATACCGAAGGCGCCGCCGGTCTCGCCAGTCTGATTGGCACTGCTCTGGCCATACAGCATGGCATCATCCCCGCGAATCTGCACTTTAATACGTTGAGCCCTCGCGTCGCGCCGTTCTGCGCCCATCTCCAAGTTCCCACCAGGGCACAGCCCTGGCCGAATCCGGGCCCAGGCCAGCCGCGTCGTGCCAGTGTCAACAGTTTCGGTAAGTGATTAGATAGATCTTGATCCAACCAACCTAGAGTGACTGAGCTGTGCTACCTAGGCTGTGCGAAGCTGTGCTAACAAAGGATCATCGCAGGGTTTGGCGGCACCAACGCGCATGCCATCATCGAGGGGATTGACCCTGTATCAGTCGAGCAGGGGGAGGAGGGGGCTGCCGCCGCGTCACTGTCGACTCCACTCACCGTCTCGGCTGCCTCGTCATCTGCTCTCCGCGCCATGCTCTCAGACCTGAGCAGCTACTTGAAGACCAGGCCTGACACCAATATGCGCAACTTGGCCCACACACTGCAGGCGCACCGGTCGACGCTCGGCTTCCGGAAGGCCATCACCTGCAAAACCGTCGGGCAAGCCATCAGCAGAATCGACGGCGTGCTCACCGACGATGCCGACAACAGCCTGTCTTCGCGATTCTACGACGTTCCCAAACCCAGTATTCTCGGAATCTTTACAGGCCAGGGTGCCCAGTGGCCGCGCATGGGGGCGCAGCTCATTGAGAAATCCCCATACGTCGGCGAGCGGATTGCCGAGCTTGAGCGTGCCTTGTCCAGCCTTCCCGACGGCGACCGACCTACCTGGACATTGCGAGATCAACTCCTCGCCGACGCTTCCGGTTCCCGGCTCTCGGAGGCGGCCATTGCTCAGCCCCTATGCACGGCCGTTCAGATAGTGCTCGTAGACTTGCTCAGGGCGGCAAACATCCAGCTGCGTGCCGTTGTCGGCCACTCTTCCGGCGAGATCGCCGCTGCTTATGCCGCTGGCTTCCTCTCAGCCACCGATGCAATCCACATCGCTTACTACCGAGGTCTCTTTGCCAAGCTGGCTCGGTCCCCGTCGGATAGCAGCTTGAAAGGCGCCATGATGGCCGTCGGCACATCATTCGAGGACGCCTCCGAGCTCTGCGAACTGGGCGATTTTGCCGGCCGCATCCGGGTGGCGGCCCGCAACTCACCCACCAGTATCACGCTCTCGGGCGACGAGGATGCCATTCAGTAGGCCGTCGCCATCTTCCAGGACGAGGGCCGGTTCGCGCGCCAGCTACGAGTCGACACGGCCTACCATTCGCACCACATGGAGACGTGTGCGGCGCCGTACCTCGACGGTTTGGCGAGGTGCAATATCACCGTGGGCCATGGCAATGGCACGACGTGGTTCTCAAGCGTCGTCGAGGGCGGCCGCGTCATGTCCAGCGAGGCCGCGCTGCAGTCCCAATACTGGGTTGATAACATGACGAGCCCCGTCCTATTTGCGCCGGCCATTGCCGACGCCCACGCCGAGGCCGGGCCCTTCGACATTGCCCTCGAGATTGGACCCCATCCGGCGCTGAAGGGGCCGTGCCTCGACACCATGGAGGTGGCGGCTGGTCATCACCGGATCCCCTACACCGGCCTGCTGGGCCGCGGCAAAGACGACGTGGACGAGCTTGCCTCTGCTCTCGGGTTTGTCTGGACGCAGCTGGGCGCCGGATCCGTCGACTTTGGCGGATTCGAGGATGCCATCTCTGGCGACGACGCCTCCTCGCACCCGAAGCGCGCGGCGGTGGTGGCGGATCTTCCCACGTATCCCTTCGACCACCCGCGCTCGTTCTACACGCTCACTCGCTTCTCGGGCGGCACTCGCAACGTGCACGCGCCGCCGCACCCGCTGCTCGGCCGACGGTGCGTCGAGTCGGAGACGGCCGACGAGGTCGCGTGGCGCAACATCCTGCGGCCGACCGAGATCAGCTGGCTCCAGGGACACCAGTTGCAGGGCCAGACGGTCTTCCCCGCCATGGGCTATGTCGCCATGGCCGTGGAAGCCGCAGCCGCTCTCGCCGCCGGCACCACCACCACCACCACCACCGAAACCGACCGGCGGCCGCTCGGCCTCATCAGTCTCGAGGAGGTCGTCATTGGGAGAGCCCTCGCCTTCGGTGACGAGTCGGTCGGCATCGAGTCCAAGGTCACCATGAGGACTGTTCGGTCCACGGACGACGAGATGTGTGCCCAGATGACCTGTCATTCCGGCCTGCCCTTCGACAGCGCCACTCCACTTGCCCTGAACTTCAGCGCCACCGTCACCGTCGCCTTCCACGATCCCGAGCCGGACACGCTGCCTGCCACCCGAGCCGACGAGATCGGCCTGGCGAGTGCCGATGCCGAGCGCCTGTACACGCAGTTTTCCAAGCTCGGCTACAACTACAGCTCGACGTTCACTGGCGTGCGGGCGATCCACCGCAAGATGGGGTACGCGACCGGCGACCTCGAGGACAAGTCGGGCGACGGCGTGGAGGACCAGCTCATCATCCATCCCGGCTGGCTGGACTCGGCCATCCAGACGGGCTTTGCGGCCTACTGCCACCCGCACGACATGCGTCTCTGGGCGCTGCACGTCCCGACGGCCATCCGCTCCGTCGTCATCAACCCCTACTTCACCTCGCGGGGCGCGGGCAGGATTCGGCAGTTACAGTACCAGTCGGTCTCCCGCGAGCCGTCCGAGGCGGCCCCTATCCTGCTTGACATCGACATCTTTGCCAGCAGTCAGGGCCAGGGTCAGGAGCAGGGGCCGGGGCACTCGCAGCAAGCATTCGTGCAGTTCGAGGGGCTCCAAGTCAAGCCCTTCGCAGCCGCCGGTCCGCGTGACGACGCCGTCCTATTCGCACGCTTTGACTACAAGCTGGCCGGGCCGGACGCGGTCGCAGCCGTCGGGGGCGACGAGATCATGCCGGCCGAGAACGAAGCCGTGATAGAGACCATGGAACGCGTGGGCTTCTTCTACCTCCGCCGCGTGCACGACACAATCACGCCCGCAGAGGCAGCCGCCGCCTTGCCGCACTATAAGTACCTCCTAGACTTTGCCGGCCGCATGGTGGCCCTGGTCGAGGCCGGCGAGTTCCCCAACATGCCGCGCGAGGCCATGGCCGACACGCCGGCCTTCATCCGGTCGCTGGTCGCCAAGTACCGCCAGCGCGTCGACATGCGGGTGCTGGAGGCCTCGGGCGAGCACCTAGTCGCCGAGATCCGCCGCAACGGCAACATGCTAGAGCATCTCATGGGGGACGACGGCCTGCTGTACCGTTTTTACGAGGAGGGCGCCGGGTTCGACGTCGCCAATGTCTGGCTCGCCCGCGTCGTCGCCCAAATCACCCACCGCTACCCGCGCATGCGCATCCTCGAGATCGGCGCCGGCACCGGCGGCTCGACCCGCATCATCCTGCCCGTGCTGGGAGACGCCTTTGCGACCTACACGTTTACCGATGTCTCGGCCGGCTTCTTCGAGCGCGCCCAGGAACGGTTCCGCGACTATGCCGACCGCCTGGTGTTTGCGACGTACAACATGGAGCAGCCGCCGGGCGATCAGGGGTTTGAGCAAGGGACCTACGATGTTGTGATTGCATCCAACGTGCTGCATGCCACGGGCAAGATCGACGACACCATGGCTAACGCCAGGCTGCTCCTCCGCCCCGGCGGCTACCTGGTCGTGTACGAGACCATCAGCAACAGCTTCATGAGCAACAACGCCATCTTCGGTGGCCTACCCGGGTGGTGGGAGGGCGCCGCTGCTGACTCGACTCGGTGCGACGGCCCGTGTCTCACGCTGGACCAGTGGGATGCTCTGGCGCGGAAGCACGGCTTCGGCGGCATCGACACGCACACCCCCGTCGAGCACAAGCTGCAGTCGTACTCGGTCTTTGCCTGCCAGGCGGTCGACGACCGTGTTCTCAGTCTGCGCCATCCTCTTGCCGCGACTACTCCGGCTCCGACTCCGGCTTCCAGTTCCAGTTCCAGCTCCACTGACCACCTGGTCGTGGTTGGCGGGAGCACGGCGGCCGTTGGTCGGCTTGCCGAACAGGTGTGCGCGCTGCTCCGCCCACGCTACACAACCATCACTCAGCTCACGTCCCTGGAAGAGCTGAGCACAACAAACACGCGCGGCTTGGCCCAGGGGAGCTCAGTCCTCTCCCTCACCGAGCTCGACGAGCAGTTCTTCGAGGCCCGCAGCGCGTCCAAGCTCGAGGCCCTCAAAGTCCTCTGGCGATACGGCCGCACCGTCCTCTGGGTTACACGCGGCGCGCGGAACCAGAGTCCATACTCGGCCATGATCCTCGGACTGGCGCGTTGCGTGCGCTACGAGCAGCCCCACCTCAACCTGGAGGTGCTCGACTTCGATGTCACGACGCCGCCGCCGGCGCAGGTCCTGGCCGAGGAGCTCGTCCGCCTCGAACTGGGCGAGCGGTGGAAGAGGGAGGGCGCCAATCTCCTCTGGGCCGTAGAGCCCGAGGTGCATCACGTCAACGGCCAGGTGCTCGTCCCGCGCCTGTGCTCGCACGCCGAGGCGAACAGGCGATACAACACGTACCGACGCGACGTGACCGAGGAAGTCGACCCGCGGGAGATGACGTTGGCGCTCCAGCCCGTGTCCAACGGGCAGGCGTTCGGTCTCTGCACCGTCTCGCCGCTGCGCCTGCTTCCGGTTATTCCGGCGGCGGTGGCCCGACGAGGCAAGGGGGGGAAGATGGTGGTCGAGCTCCGGGTCGACACGTCGCTGCTGCAGGTCCTCAAGGTTGGCGAGGCGGGCTTCTTCAGCCTGTGCGCTGGCGAGGATGTCGAGACCGGCGAGCCGCGCGTTGCCCTTGTGGATGTGGCTGTCGAGTCCCACGTGCGTACGCCCGTCGAGTGGACTGTCCGCGTGCCCGAGTCGACGGGGCCTACTACTCTAGGAGCCGTTGCAGCGCACCTTCTTGCGCAGAGCATTCTTGCCGCGGCGCCGCCCGTCGGTACGGTGCTGGTACATGAGGCGGACGACATTCTCAAGGACGCTCTGGATAAAGAGGCGGCGAGGCAGGGCGTGCGGGTTGTGTTCACGACGAGTGCGGTGGACAAGACGAAGACGAAGACTAAGACTAAGACCAAGGGAGACATTCCGTATTCCACCTTCGTCCACGCAAAGCTCCCGATGCGCCTGGTGCAGAAGGTCGTGCCGTCTGACGTCTCACTCTTTGTCAACTTATCACCCGCACCCGCAACCGGTGGCGCAGAGCTCCTTGCCCGCTGCGTCCCGCCACACACGGCTACAGCCACTACGGCGAATTTCGTACGCACACAGCCAGGTGCGTTCCCTAATGCCGAGATCGACCAGGCCGGCCAGGCCCTGGAGGCGGCGTGGCAGACTGTGGCCAAGAATTCCCGGGGTTCGCTGTATTACAAGGTCGACGTCCCCGTCATACCAGTCCAGGGCGTAGGCCGCCACTGCGCCGTCCGCGCGTCCCCCTGTGTCATCGACTGGACGGCCACGTCCTCGGTCCAAGCGTCCCTACGACCCATCGACGCCGGCACCATCTTCCGTGCCGACGGTACCTACCTCCTCGTCGGCCTGTCGGGCGACATCGGGCAGTCGTTGGGCAGCTGGATGGTGGCCCACGGCGCGCGCTACATTGTGCTCAGCAGCCGGCGGCCGAATGTGCACCCGCGGTATATCGAGTCGATCGAGGCCGCGGGCGCCACCGTCAAGGTCGTGGCCCTCGATGTGTCGCGGCGCGAGTCGGTGTACGAGTGCCATGACGCCATCCGCGCCGAGATGCCGCCGGTTATCGGAGTCGCCAACGGCGCCATGGTGCTTGAGGATGCGCTGTTCGACGACCTCGAGTTTGCGTCGGTAGAGCGGTCGTTCCCGCCCAAGGTCGACGGTAGTGTGCTGCTCGACGAGCTATTTTACGATGCGCCTCTCGGTTAGTAAATTTTTGCTCTTCTCTCGTTTATTACGGTCCCCTGTGTACATACCTTGACTAACGCGCGCATTCGAGACTTCTTTATCATGCTCACCTCGGCTGCCAATATCACCGGCAACACGGGCCAGTCGTCCTACGTCATGGCCAACCAGTTCATGACCGCACTGGCGCTGCAGCGGCGCGACGTGCGCCGTGTTCCCGGGTCCGTCATGGCCATTGGCATCCTCCAGGGCCTAGGCTACTTTGAGCACACCGACCTGCTCGAGAAAGACCACTTCGGCCGCATGGGCTACCGCGACATCTCCGAGCAGGACCTCCACCAGCTGTTTGCCGAGGCCATCCTCGCGGGCCGGCCCGGCTGCACGGGGAATTCCGAAGTTATCACAGGCGTGGCGCCCTTCCGCGACGGGGGGAACATACAGGAGCAGCTGAGGACGGACCCCAAGTTTGGCCACTTCGTCCTACAGCACCCGGACGGCGATGCGGGCCTCCACAATCTGCCCGGCGGCGGCGGCGGCGGCGGCAAGTTGGCGCGCCTGCGCGCCCGCCTCGCGACGGTCAAGTCGCGCGCCGAGGCGCTCGCCGAGGTCCAGGACGCCTTTGTCGACCGCCTCAAGCGGATCCTGATGATGCCGCCAACCGAGGCGGTCGACCCCCTGGCGTCGCTCATCGAGCTGGGCACCGACTCGATCATGGCGGTCGACGTGCGCGCCTGGTTCCTAAAGGAGCTGGACGTTGACGTGCCAGTGCTCAAGATCCTGGGCGTGGGCGAGACGGTGGCGTCGCTGGTGGAGGAGGCGGTGCGGAAGATCCCGGGGACGATTCTGGATTTGACCAAGTCGGAAGACGACGCTCCTGCTACAGCTGTGGCACAAAAGCCCAAGGGGAGAGATGCGGTAATCTCACTGGAGGACCCGAGCGCCAAGTCGTCGTTGTCGTCGTCGTCGTCGTTGTCGGATGATACGGCTTCGAGCGGCTCGCCGGCACCGCAGCCGACGACGCCCATGACGCCTCCGGAACCGGTGACGGGGGCCAGGACCGACGAGCCCCATGACAAAGAGCAGCTGAGTCAGGTGCCCGAGACACAAGACCACAAAGAAGGAGACATGTTAGCTAGCGACTGGCGAAGGGCAATCGTCGACTCGTCCACCGAACACGCTGAGCCAATGACTTTCGGCCAGAAACGCTTCTGGTTTCTGAGCCACTACATCGACGATCCCACGACGTTTAACATCGCCTCCCTAGCCAAGCTCGCGGGCCCTCTCCGTGTCCATGACCTCGCCAGGGCCGTCGACGCGGTGGCGCAGAGGCACGAGGCCCTGCGCACTCGTTTCTTCTGGTCCGACGACGAGGGCAAGACACCCATGCAGGGGATCCTGTCCAAGGCTCTTGTACGTCTGGAGACAGCCACGATCGAGTCTGAGGCCCAGGCGATTCAAGAACTTGACTCCATGCGCAACCACGAGTGGAACCTCGGCGACTGGGTCACGCTTCGGATACGGTTGCTCTCGCTGTTGGGCTCAGACACGGTGCACTACCTGCTCCTGGGCACGCACCACATCTCCATGGATGGCCACAGCATCAACATGCTAATGTTCGACGTCAACCAGGCCTACAGCCACCCCGGCCGTCCGCTGTCCCCGCTCCCCGACGCCTCGCAGGCCCGCGCTTTCGGCGAGCAGCAGCTCCTCGCGTACAGGGCTGGCAGGTTCCAGCCAGCCATCGACTACTACCGCCGCACGTTCCAATCCGTGGGTCTTGGCCGCCCCGTCGAGCTGTTCTCTTTTGCCCGCTCACAGGTGCGCCTGCCTCTCGAGAGCTACCGCAACCACGTGGCCTCGATCCGCCTCGATCCCCAACTAGCTACCGGCATGAAGCAGCTAGCGCGCAGCCACCGGACCGGGCCACCTCGTTCCACGGCTACCTTGCCGGTCTGCAGGCACTCGTGTTCCGCCTGCTGCCGGCCGAGACGACGGACAAGTTGGTCATCGGCATCGCCGACGCCAACCGGCTTGATAGTAGGTTTATGGGCAGCCTCGGGAACTTCCTCAACGTGCTCCCCCTGCTATTCGACCGCACCCCCCGGGCGCCGACCAGACGTTTGGGCAGGCCATCGAGGAGGCCCGCGAGAAGGTGTACGGCGCGCTTGAGCACTCGGCCCTGCCCTTTGATCTGCTCCTGGACGAGCTGGCCGTGCCTCGGTCTAACGCATACCCGCCCGTGTGCCAGATCTTCATCGACTATAAGCTTGTTACGAGAGAGCACGCGGATATGAGCTGGGCTGGATGTAAGGTGAGCGACCATAAGTGGCTCCTGGCGAGGAGCCCGTACGACATTGCGCTGGAAATCGTCGAGGATCATGAGAGCACCCTGGTGGTGGCCCACGTGCAGGAGGCGCTGTACAGCAAGGAGGCTACAGATCTATTCCTGAGGAGCTATGTCAATGTCCTGAGCCAGGTGGTCAAGCAGGGCGGCGACAAGGTGAGTGTAGAGAAGCTGGAGAAGTGGGACAAGGCCGATGTGAAGAAGGCGTTGGAACTCGGGAAGGGTATGTGTTTATTCTCTCTCTCTCTCTCTCTCTCACACACACACACACCCATCCACAAGCTGCTGCTAACCTGGCTGACGTCTTGCATGCATAGGCCCTGACCTGCCGCTCGAATGGCCCGCCACCGTCGCCCACCGCATCGACCAGGTCATCGCCCAGCACCCCGACAATGTCGCTGTGAAGGACGGCTTTGGTCGTATTTTGACCTACGCAGCGCTAGACGAGCTGGTTGAGAGTATTGCACGCACCCTCCGTGGGAAGCTGCCTGACCAGAGCCGAGAGCAGTCTGTTGTTGGCGTGTTCCAGACCCCAGCCGCCGACTGGATTGCCTCCCTGGTCGCCATCCTTCGTATTGGCGCCATCTACCTGCCACTGGATCTCAAGGTCTCCATCCCGCGCTTGAAGAGCTACGTCAAGGCGGCGCGGCCGGCAGCCATCCTGGCCGACACCGAGACGGTGGGACGCACTAAGGAGATCGGGGTTGAGGATCCCGTGGCTGTCATCAATGTACATGATCTCCCCGCCACGGTTGGAGAGAGTAAGGAGCGAATTACAACGGTAGCCCTGCCCAACCACCGGGCCTACATCATCTTCACTAGCGGTTCGACCGGCGAGCCCAAGGGTGTCGTCATCAAGCATGCCAGCTTCAGCGCCCTTGCGGAGGGCTTCGTCCGGGAGTGGGACATGGCCACCCTCGGCCGCGTCGTGCTCCAACAGTTTGCCTTGACCTCGGACGGCTCGTTAAAACAGATCGTGGCCGCCATCACCACCGGCGGCTGCCTCCTTGTCGCCCCCGCTGACGCCCGCGGCGACCCGACCGAGCTGACACGCCTCATGGCTGAGCACGACGTGACTTTCGCCGTGGCGACACCTTCCGAGTGGAGCATGTGGTTCCGCTTTGCGCCCGACAATCTGCGCCGCTGCACCACCCTGACTTCTGCCTGGTTTGGCGGTGAGCGGGCGCCCAAGAGCCTTCTGGACTCGTTCCGCAATCTGAGCAAGGTGCTGCCGAACCTGCGTGTCTTCAACACCTATGGGCCCACCGAGGCGACCATCTCCACCGCCAAGGGCGAGGCCGATGTGCGCGATCCCAACCTGACCGTTCCGGTGCCGAGCCAGATCCTGCCCAACTACGCCGTGTACATCTTCGACGACGAGTCGCGGCCCGTGCCGGTCGGCGTGCCGGGAGAGATCGTCATCGGCGGCGCCGGCACTGGCAAGAACGAATACCTTGATCGGCCGGACCTGACGACCAGGCAGTTCCCCGCGGATCCGTTCGCACCCCACGACAAGGAAGCCAGTGGCTGGGGCCACATGTACCGCACCGGCGACTACGGCCGGCTCGACGCCCGCGGCCTGCTCGCCATCGAGGGCCGCGTCGCCGGCGACGCCCAGGTCAAGGTCCGCGGGTTCCGCGTCGAGCTGGGCGAGATTGAGGACGTCATCATCAGGGAGGCAGCCGGTGCGCTGGCCCACGCCGTGGTGACGCTGCGCGCCGGTAGCGAGGGCGGCGACCATGATGAGGTACTCACTGCGCATGTTGTGGTGGAGAGCAACAAGGACAAGGACAAGGACAAGAGCGAGGCACAGGCAGCTGCCGAGATAGTCGACCGGCTGCGCACTCGCCTGTCTCTCTCCCTCCCTCAGTACATGATCCCGGCCGTCATCGTGCCCGTCGACCAAGTGCCCTTGACCGCCCACGGCAAGGTCGACCGCAAGGCTGTGCAGGGGCTCCCGCTCCCCGAGATCAAGACGTCCGTCACCAAGAAACAAGAGCACCAGGAGGGCCTCACACAAACAGAGGGTCGCCTTGCCGACCTCTGGGTCGCCATACTCCCGGCCCGCTCGTTGGAGGCTGGGTCGCTGGAGCCGCGATCCGACTTCTTCCGCGCCGGCGGCAACTCACTGCTGCTGGTCAAGCTACAGGCTGCCATCAAGAGCGCGTTTGGTGACGCACCGCGCCTGAGCAAGCTCATGAACACGCCCCAACTCGGCAGCATGGCGACGTTGCTCGAGAGCGAAGGTGCTGCCCCGGATTGGGATAGGGAGATTGCGCTGGACTTGTTGGACCAAGTCCCGGCGGCAGCGGTGGCTGCAGAAGCTGCGGCGCACCAGACAAGAGGTTCAAATCCTAACGGTGCCGGGCTTCGCGTCCTCATTACCGGCGCTACGGGATCTCTGGGCAAGCACACCATCCCTCATCTCGCAGCCGATGAGCGCGTCGCACAGATCGTGGTTCTAGCGAGGCCGGCCGAGGGTCGGGACCTGACCAACCTGTTCCCCGGCCTCGAAGCCAAGGTGCGCGTCGTGTCAGCTGACCTGCCATGCCTCCCCGCCAACGACACCGCCGAGCTGGCAGAGATCGACGCCATCCTGCACATGGCCGCCGACCGCAACTTCTGGGACGGCTACGGCCCTCTCAAGCCCGTCAACGTGGACGCCGCCAAGGCGCTTGCGAAGCTGGCCCTCCGCACCGGCGCCACGCTGCACGCCCTGAGTTCGGGCGCCCTGGAGGACTACGAAGCTGACAACGACGACGGCGACGACAACAACAGGTGTCTGCCGCGGCCGGACCCTGCCCATGGCTACGTCTCGTCCAAGTGGGTGGCCGAGCGCTACCTCGCCGACGCGGCGCGCCGGGCCGGTCTGCGCGTCACGGCACATCGGCCCACCAAGACTCCGGCGCCGGCTGATGGTGGGGCGGCCCATACACGGGAGAAACTGACCGAGGCTGAGGACGCGCTGGTCCGCCACTGTCTCCTCGTCTCGCCGCGTTTGGGCGTGCGACCCGACTTTGCCCACCTCGGCGGCACCTTGCACGTTGCGCCGGTCGAGGACGTGGCCGCCGCTGTAGCTGCTGCGGTCACCGCCGGCCAGCAGGGATCCCAAGAGAAGGGCCTGCGCATAGTCAACTACCCTGGCACGGCGAGTGTGCGGACCGAGGTCATGGCAGCGTATGCGGAGAAGCTTTTCAGGCAGCCGGAGAACGAGGCTGTGCAGAAGCTGCTGGCAGTCCCGGCCTTGCACTGGGTCGGCTTGGCGAAGCGTGCTGGGCTGTTCGAGTGGTTCTTGACGTCGCAGGAATTGTTGGTAACTGATGACGAAGGGCGAAGAGTGGTTTCAAGGCGGTAATTCTGGAAGAACTCTAAGGCACCTAAATAAGATTGACCTGTGGCAACGAAGGGAAAGAAAATAAATTGGATTCTTTAGCTTTATTTTTCCCCAGGTTGTGTTGGGGAGTTGTGTTCCAATAGCACCATTTGCATCTCACCGACAGATCAATTTCACAATGTCTAACTCAAACAAATTTCAGCATATGCGTTTTCTCAACTTCTGATCAGCTTGGCACGTGTGCATCAACCACGATAGTTCATCCCAAGCTGCAAGTAGGCATTGAGGAGATAGATACAGTTGCAAATAGTTTTAATTAGGACTTCTAAATTAACTTTGAAGCGCCTTTTCAAGAGGGCCTAGCCAACAATTCGCCATCACCTCGTTTCCTTGGTCGTTTGGATGGACTCCATCGACAGTCATGCTTTGAGAGTTGAATCCCGTCCAACAATCCACCACCGTAAGGGGACTCTCCGCAGTCGACACGGTTGGTCCCCAAGTGGCTATGGCCTTGTTCAGGTTGATGACCCTCTGACCGCAGTCCGCGCAGTTGGACGGACTCATGGGGATAATCTGTGCGACCTGAGTGATGTCAGCGAATTGGCCCCTGAGACGGCGATTGTTTTCTTTTTTTCTTCCTTCTTTTCTTCCTTCTTTTCTTCCTTCTTTTCTTCCTTCTTTTCTTCCTTCTTTTCTTCTTTCTTCCTTCTCTCTTCCTTCTCTCTTTTGCTTTTTCTTCTTTCTTTCTCTTCCTCAGGTTCCGGACTTACTAGAATCTTCATGGTGCTCTTGCTGGCACGCATCTGCTTGACCAGAGTATCGAAAGCGGCCAGAATCTCGGTGGGACTCTTGTTGTTCCAGACGTCGTTGGTGCCGAGGTGCATCATGACGATGTCGGGTTTCGTTTGGGACAGCCAACCAGGCAGCTGATTCTGCTGGGCAATGTTGACGGCAAGGAACCCGCCGTGTCCTTCGTTTTCACCGTCGTAGGTGAATCCGCACCCTTGGGCAGGCAGCGTCCCGACAAAGTCCGTGTTCGTAATCCCTGCAGTCTGGAGCTTTCGCCAGAGCAATGCCCGCCAACAACCCTGGAGGTCGGTCAATCAATCAATGAACCAGCTTTCCGATCACAAGTAATTTGCCAATTCAACGCGGGATGGCTTACAGGGCTGCCCGTGATCGAATCACCCAGTGCCATGATCTTGGTCTTCGCCTGAGCAGCCACAATTTGTGGCTGCAGAGCGACCAGCGCTAGGAGCCCGAATGATTTGAAGGATACCATCTCTAGGCCTTTGTGGTAATTATCAATAACACACAAAATGTATTGGGTTTGGCTGTCAATGATATTTGCTACTTGAGAGATTAGGTGGAAAGTCGGAGATTTTGTATTGAAGTTGCCCCTCTGCACGACTTGTAGAGAGTCGTCACGATTTCAGCATGGGGAGCTTGACGTTCCGCGCAGAGTGACAGTTGAAGCGCGGAAAATAACATGTAATTACGCCGGCTCGGCGGATGGCACGAGATTGGACAATCCACCGAGTCCCCAATATCTTGTAAATCACCCGCATGCAGGAAAGTTGCCCTCCCGCAACCGGGAAATCCCACGTACGGAAGGTGGGGTTCCGTAGGCAAGGCACATACATCTCGGCACGTGAGCCCTATCCCGAGAGATCTTCGACCGACTGGTGCGCTTGAAGGAGGCAGCATATGTAGTATGTATTTTAGACTCTAACATACTTTAAGGCTTGGCTTGAGGCCGAATCAAATTCCTACCCCTAATAATAGCTGTCCCGGAGTAACGTACGGAGTATACCTTAGCCAATGGCCTTGACATGATCAGTGACCAGGCACGTGAAGTCGCTGGTCCCATAGTAGATAGTGTTGCCATCATCGTGCGTTTGACCCGAGCTCAGTCTGTCGCCCCATTGCCAGAAGAGGTCGCCCGCCATGCCTTTCTGGGTCCGCGAAGCCTCTTGCCACGGTTTCTCTATCGCGCAGTGGTTGTTGGAGACGCCATCTGAACCCGTGTGAGTAACGTGAGCAATGCATTTACAGCTTCTGATTTCTGTCCAAACTTACACTCTTCGAAGAGGCAGGGCTTGCCGGCCGCCGCGCAAGCATCGGCGTGAGCCTTGGACCAGGCCGGGCCGGAGGAGGTGTCCATACTCCCTGTTCGGCAGGCACCTAATTAATAGTGTTCAAGATCGGCCTGGTAGTCGTTGCTTCACTTACACGATCCGGGATAGAAATGGAATGTCCCAAAGTCGAGATTCTTGATCTGAAGATTCTTGACAAAGTCGGTTCCCTCCGAGTACTGGTACGCGTACGACGAGTCGCCGGGCAGACCCATTCCCTCGTCGCCCAGAGTCACCATGTGGTTCGGATCCAGAGACTTGACGTAGGCGGAAGTCGTCTCGGCCCACTTGTAGATAACGTCGGTGCTGCAGCCGTTACACCTGGGCTCGTTCGCGAGCTCCCACGCGAAGATGGCGGGGGAGTTGAGGTACCGGCTGACCACAGCCTTGATGTACGCCTGGTACTGCGTCTGGGCCTTGGCGTTGGTGTACCAGCCAGTCTTCGACCCGCCAAATGCCTGGACGTATGCATTCATGCCACCGTAGTCGTCCCAGTAGTTGACAAAGGGGATGATGAGCTTGACGCCGTGCTTCTCGGCCGCCGCCACCACAGCGTCGAGGCGCTGCAGGCCGTTGGCACCCGTGTTGATGCGTGAGCCCGACGCTGACAGCGACTGGAACCACACTCCTGATCCCTCGTTGTTGACGTCGTTGAAGCCCCAGATCCTGAAGATCTTGAGGCCGGCATCGGCGAAGTGGCTCATCACCAGCTCGACGTCGGCGTCGTTGGTCAGGAACGAGATCCAGTACGAGTTGCTGCCGGCGTAGTATTTGGTTTTGCCGTCGATGTTGAACAGGGTCCCGTCTGCCGACGGGAACTTGTCGGCTGCTACGGCCCGCGTCTCGGCGGTCGTGGCTGGGAGCCCCCGGACGGCCGCAACGGCAGCGGCAATGGCAAAGATAGACAACTTCATGCTTTCGATGGGCTAATCGATCGATGGCTTGAATGGAGATTCAGGAGGAAAAGACAAATCAGTACGGTCGCCCATATAAATATTAGTCCATGACATGCATTCTTTGCCTGGCTTCTTGGCCAACCCGAGACTCCAGATATGGACTTCGGATAACCTCTTCCGCTGCTGTAACCCGTAATACACGTTGTGTAATTATATTAGGTTAGTGATCGCCGGCTCTGGGTGGTTTTGCCCTTGCATCTCATCGCTATCATGAGTCGAGTTGTGCACCAATAATCCACGACAAATCTCTCGCCTGAGCGTGTCGCCCAGAAACCAGAATTGCGCCAAGAGAGAATCGCGTTATCCCTGAGGTTTGCCAAGCAGAGCATTGTTCTTGGCCCCTAAACTGGCTAAACGGCTTTGCGACTCAAAAAGACTTGGGACCCGGGCCAGCAACGCCCGCTGTATAATTAAACTAGCGCCGAGGAATCTTCCGAGCAGAAAATGGAGCCTTCCAAAGAGTCGTAACAGAGAAGGCCATGTTTAGTGTTACGTGCTGCTCGAGCATCTCTTTCACTAGCCATTGACTTGATTGGTTTAATTCTTGAACAAGAACCCAAGAGAACAGTTGCAGTGTGTAAAAAATATCTAATGCCTAATTGGATTCTTGGTTTGAGCTAATTAGTAATTGGCAGTAACTTGACACAGCTTCTAATTAAGCAGTTCCGTCTCTATAATTACCTCTAGTTCAAAACACAAGGCTTCCTGAAATTGTCTCTTCTGGTTCCAATCTATCCTACCGCTCGGATTCCCCTAGTCCACGTCACTCCCCAGACAGCTCGTCGAACACTAGGAGAAAGCGTGCGTCTCGACTGCCGCAGCACGCGCTGTGGTCTCACTTCAGTCAACTGTCATATTTGGAGTTAATTAGATGATGGCCAGCCCCAAGCATCTCCCCGGAAAACATACCCTGCCCTGCCAGACGCAATAACTACACAGTCTGCAGTTATACACAATCACCAACCAGGCTCATAACCTGTATGTACAAGTAGTTCCTTCCACGGCGCCGGAGGTTGTTCCTGGCCAGCCACCGCGCCGGCAGCCAGGAGCAGCCTGACTGCACCCTGCCTCTCATACTCCTCGGCATAGTCCAGCGGGGTCCTGCCCCTTTCATCGCGGGCATTCACGTCCGCCCCAGCCTCGACCAGCACTTCCAGGGCCCCCGGATCGCTCGCCATGGCGGCATAGTGGAGCGGGGTCCGTCCCCGGCTTGCCTCGGAGGCCTGGCTGGACCGGAGTTCCGGATCGGCCCAGCCGCGCCGGATGATGAGCCCGACGATCCTCTCGCACCCCTCGAGGGCGGCGTGGTGGAGGAGGTGCAGATGGTCGTCCGGGTTCAGCGTGGCGCCCAGCTCGACCAGCGCCTCGCACGCCTCGGCGGAATCACGATCGATCACGCACCGGATCGGGGCGCGCCAGTGACGTTGGCTGGGGTTCGGGTCCATGCCCCAGGAGACCAGCTCGCGGATGGTGTTGGCATAGCCGCCCTCTACTGCGCAGTGCAGTGCATTTCCGTACCAGTTGCTCAGGTACGGGTCGGCTCCTTGCTGGAGTAGGATTCTGACAGTCGAGACGTGGCCGCTCGCCGCCGCCTGGATGATGGCTGTTGTTCCCATTTTCGTAGCGTCGTTCACTCCGTACCGTCCCGATTCGAGCAATGCTGCAAGGGCGCGATTCAGGCCGCATCGGGCGGCGAGGTGCAAGGGATTTCTGCTACGGCACTCGTCTGGGTTCACGTACTCCTCGCGGTAGCCTTTCCCGTAATGGTTTACTTGTGTGGCGGCCGCAATCGCTGCAGGGGAAGCGAAGAGCCGGGAAAGAAGTGTCCAGACTTCGGGGTCGGACTCAACAGGCTTCACGTGCCGGCCATAATGCTGCGTTGCATATAAGAGAAAGGGAGACGATCGGATTTGCAACGAGATCTCATCTTGGGTCTCCCAAGGGCCGTCCTTGAAGTCTTCGAAGAGAAGATATTGCAGGCAATTAGAGGCGATATCTGCTTCGGCTCGGGGGAACAACTGTCGACTATGGCACACCAGGTATTCTTGGATGGCGTGATGCGCGGGTCTCACAAATGCTGTCTCGGGGTCGATCGCGACGAGACCCTGGCAGCACTCGACGACCACGTTGGGGGACGGTCGATATTTCGGGTTAACCCTGGTTTGGTTGGGTCGGATCGCCAAGGCATCGCTCAGTTCTGCGATATCCAGGGGCCGTTTCCAGTGTGTGAGGTACATGAGTACGCCCATCCCGATGCGACCCCTGTTTCCAGCTTGTCGCTGTATGCGTGCTACCGTCTCGCCGAAGGCCTGTGTGAGGTCGCGAGAAAGCTCCTCAAGGCGGTCTTCCATGTCTCCAATCGTTGGCTCCTTTAGTATGGTTCGAACTTGAAGTACGGGGAGAAGAAACCTGCAAGGATGAGTTATTTGTCGAGGTATTCCACTTGGGAGAAGGGAGACGGAAGGAGGGAGACGGAAGGCAAGAGAAACAACTTACATTCCATCAGCTCTATCTGCGAGAGTGTTGATAATCTTATTGGCAAAATCCTCATCTGCTATGTCGTATATACCACCGTGAAGCAGCTCCTCACGCAGATACGTCTTCAGATCGTCTCTCTGGGCTTTGATTTCGATCTGAGGGGAGTTGCAAAGCGCGTAATGAACATCCTGGATGTGAGGGCGGCTCGTTACCAGCACTCGAACTTTGGAGCTCTGGATCAATTGCTCAAGGAACTGCAAGATGGGTCTCCGGGAGCTCGAACCATCACACTCGTCGAGGGCGTCAATTACCAGATAGGCGCACTCCAGGTTTTGCACGACATCCAAAATCAGCCTTCCGCATTCATGAAGAGGTAAAGAGCTGGAAATGGGAGAAATCCTCTCATAAAGTTCGCCGACGGGTTTTGGAATCTCGGGCATCATCTCGACGAGTTGCCTGAGGACCAAAGGCCACACTTGGGACGGCGTCTGAAGTTCCTGCTCCTGATAGTCGAAGTAGATGAATGCCAGTGGGCAAATCGGACCGCTGGCAGATTCCAGTATGTCGTCAACAATTATCGAGCTGAAAATAAGTTAGCTGGTTTCTCTAGTCAACTTCGACATGGCAATGGGCGATACTCACGTTAGGTTTGTTTTGCCGGAACCTTGAATTCCGTGGCACCAAAGAGCATTCGACGGCGAGCTGCCATCCTTCCACTGGCGGTACTCAATCTTGTCTAATATCCAGTTGCCAGTGTTCGGAGCTCGAGATGTTTGGAGTGCCTGGTGCTTGTGGTCATGCCTCGCTGTCGAGATCCAGTCCAGAATCTGGCTTCGTGTTTCCGTGTTGGCACCATCTTTGAGCATCTGCGTCTGCTCCTGGACAGCGTCGAACATCTGTGCCGTGCTAGACTGGATTGCTTGGATCGATTTAAACTGGTCAAGCTGCTGGCCCATCACCTTGACGACGTCATCCGAAGTCCGAGCGAGCAGCCGGCATCCATCAATGGACAAGGCAAAGTGCATCCACTGCGTGAAGTTTCGTATCTCTTGAATGGTGGTTTGATGCTCCTTCTCGCTCAGTGGCCACAGGAAACGACTCATCCTCCCGTTCGATTCATGACCCAACTTCTTGCAGAGGGATCGTAACTTGGTTTCGCACGCGGCCGAGCAAGACAAGAGCACCGAGGACTGGTCAAATCGAACATCAAATGCCTCAAGCGTGCCGCTACCGAGAAGGTCATTGAGGCTCCTCAAGCTGACTTGCAACGCCTCGAGCTCGGTGATCAAGGTCGTGATTGACTCCCTAGCGTTCCGGACAGCAGTCATATAACTTCGCGCGGATTTTATGGCAGTGGCCACTAACGGCAGGACGCCTGCAACACCCAGGGATAACGATACTGGGTCCATGGTGCTTTTGTCATGACATGGTGAGACTAGCAAAGAACTGAGGATGGCTTGAAGAGTCGAAGATACGAAGACGCGAAAAGGATTTGGGAAGGAATCGGGAGAATATCAGGGACCCCACATTTGGGCGGCCTCATGCACAGAGAGAGGAGGAAGGTGTGTGGGATTCTAGCTCACGACTCAGCCACAGAATAACAATCCAATAAGAGCTGCAGGCAACCACTAAACGCCAGCTACGGTAGAGACATATACTGATGCAGTAGGCAGTTGCTGTTCACGCCTGGGGTCTGTGCGCTGCAGGTGGTAACAGGCGGTGAGGCAGGATTCTGAGCGACTTGTCTTGAACAGGACAAGTAGGCATAAATACCTCGCATCTACCCCAAAACAAGACAAGTCTCAAAAACACTGGACTTCAATCGCAACAAGGTTCACATCAAAATTTGCCACTTCAAAACTTGCCATCAATCATGACAACCCGATCACTACCACCCCGCATGTCCAAGGAGAAGCACGCCGAGAGACGTAAAGGACTCATGGAGTATCGACGCGAGGTGACCGAGGGATTTGACCTCGTCGCGATGGCCCTTGAGAATCCGAAACAGCTCAGCGAACAGCAACGGCTTGCTCTCCTCGGCCGCGCGCCTTACACTTATGACCAAATGGTCCTCGTCCAGAAAGTGACAAACAACAGGTTCGGGAGTGCGGCAAGTCTGGTCTCAGCTGCATACAATTGGTACTGCAATCTCGACTCCCCAGCAGACTGCAAGCTGATGCTGTGCGACGTCCGCCACCTCGACGACCCTTCCCAACTCGACGCTGAATATGCGGCCCAGCTTCGCGCCGAGGCAGAGCAGACGCCCGAAGAGCGTGCTCGCGAGGCGGTGCGCACCCTGTCCGAGAAGCGCGCACGGAGGAATGCTAGGCGCTTGCTCCCGGAGCTGGAGAAGCTGACGGCTGAGGAGCTGCACGAGCTGGCCGAGAAACGTGCGGGGTCCACAATCTGGAGGCGGGTCGAGCCGGCGTTGCCAGAATGGATTAATGATATCATGACACGCCTATTCCACTATGGTTTCGCATACTACCGAAGCAAGGAGGTCTCCGACCGCTTTGGCGATAAGTTTGAGGCCGTCTGGAAGAGACTGGAGCGGCAGGCTTCATCAATACCTCCGTACGACGGGCAAGAGACCATCGTGTGCCGAGCTGGAGTCTTCTCAATATACAAATCCGGCTGCCTAGAGTCCGCCATCAACGAGGTGGAGTGGTCCGAATACCAGGCAACCGAAGACGATCTGTCTTCCATAAGGAGGTATGTACCGGGCCGAAACCCCCGCGCTGTCAAAAAACGGCGCAGTGATTTACAAGAGACCATACACAGACATTTTCAAGGCGCTCGAGACAAAATCGACCCAGACTCCGGCATCCTCACCAACACATTCATTGTCCTGACCTTGGAATGCATACACCGGGATCTTTTCACGGCAGAAGAGCTATCGGACTTGCCCACCTGCTGGGTATGGGCCTACGATGCCGACTGGGAGCCGCCGCCGGGTGCCCAGGCAGATGACGATGGTTATGAAGGGCGCGTGAAGGTCCCGATTGCGTGTCTGCATGCCTGGTTCTATGGCGCGCGGGTGGAGGCGGAATACGACATGAAGCAGCTCTGGAAGAAGGCTCAGTCCCATCCCGAGCAGCTTTACGTCTGCTGCACTTTGCCGCTGGAGGAGTGGAACCATGAGCCATACGTTTGAAGAGCTTACTGGGTTGTCTTTGACGGTCGAATGGGAAATAATTAATTACACAGTGATTAAATTGAACCGCCTCCAAGAAGCACACATGTTGACCCAAATATGCATGAGCTTAGTTTTCTTGGAAGAGGTTGTGGTCGAAATGAATCAGAATGTCCACCTGAGACCGATACTGCAGGAATTTATCGAGTGCTGTTTGCGCGTCAACAATGTCCTGCGCCCGCGGCTGTCCCAGCTTGGCATTGCTGGTCAGGTCAATGATGCGGTTGGTCCACAATTCGACCAGCTCTTTTGTACGAACTGCCATCCAGGCTTTGCTGAAGTCAACCATACGATCCACATGAAGCGCCATGAAATCCCGCCAGTGCCAAGCAGCAATATTCAGGTCCCGTGGTCGGCGGCCAGTGTTCGTCCACACATCCTGGATGTAGGCAGCTTCAAAGTCGGCCAGCACGTCAGCGACAGCGACGTGAGTGTGTATTAGGTTGTTTTTGATGCCGTCGTGCCTTAGGTACTTCCAAACGCCAAATATCTAAACATAATTAGTTGGTTAATGTTGGGGTGTTGTGCCAAGGGAAAGCCGCCACAACCGACAGGACTCACCAGATCAAAGGTGGCACCAGCCACGCCTGCCGCCTCCAGGTTTGGTTTCAGGACTGCTCTCCATTTGCCAATGGCCATGTGCTCTTTCAAACCCCAAATCTAGAGAATCAGTGTCAACGTGGGCTTAGGGTTAATTACCCGAGAGCAATACGCACCCTGGCCTTCATGCCATTTAGCTTCTCCTCACAGTTCACCATATCATGGGGATTGTCTTTGGAGCCCAGGGCCTTGAACATTTTCTCCATCGGCGATGCGCTAGGAAAACGGTCCCACCACTCGTCAAACCCATGAACGAACTGGTTCCTCCAGATATGAGACTCGATTTGCACGTTGGGGTCCCACATGGAATCCAGAAGCCCGAGGCCCGAAGGCAGCTTGACGGCAGGTAAGTGCCCGACAATCGTAAACTGCATGAAATCCCGGATGGTCTGTAGTTCAAGAATATGTTCGGCTTTTTGGACACGACCAACCCATGTTAGCAAAAGCTGACTGGCGTTGCGGGGCGGGGGAAGAACTTACAAACCCACCGTCCGTCATCGTCGTCCCCCTCCTCGTCTATATCTCCGTAACCACAAGCGTTGCCGTTGCTGACAAAGAAGCGGCGATTATCCCCGTTTGCGGCTGCCAAGTTGTTGCCATCTGCTCCGTTCACGTAGGGCTCCGAGAAGATATAGAAATCGCAGCCCTGTCCGCATATGATCTTGAACTTCCGCCGCCCGCCATCGCGGGCGAATACGACGCCTGGGAAAGGGTGGAGTATATCGTCGATCAACACCGCAGCCCAGTCCTCGCCATCGTCTGTGCCGCCGTCATCCGGGTCGCCCAGGAGGGTTGGATCCATCATGCCCACCGTGTTGATGTTACAATACATCCGAGACAGGACCAGCTCCCCTCCCCTTGCCATGTCTTCGTATTCTTCGATGTCGCACAGGGTTGACCGTGCTGCGTTGTCCATTTTCCTGAGCACCATCCGGGTCGGACCCCACGTGTGAGAAAGCGCGCCTCCGTCCAGATGCGGCCAGTTTCCCAGAATTTGTTCGTCCCACATCTCACGCTTCGCCTGGCCGAGCTCAGAGCCAGGAGAGTACCGCAGCACATCGGTCAGCACCCTCTCTGCCGCAGGCGGGGCACTCCTGAACGCTCCTTGCCGTCTGACCACGGAGACGTTGCCAGATAGTGTTGGCGTGGACCGCGTGTGGAAGATCTGGCCGTTGTCCGCCGGACACACCGGGTCGGCGGCCCACATTCCGAGGAGCTCTTTAAGGCGGTCTTCCTTCTCCTGACTATTTCTAGCCGGCGTTTCGTAGCGAGCGTAGCAGCAGTATGCCTGCCACTCGCCAATTGGGCAGAACGGCTGGCCAAAGTCTGACACGGTGACCTTGACCTTGTTGTCGGGACAGCCGCTTCTGCAGGTGCCAGGCTCGTCAAATACAGACCAGGGGCCGTAGCCCGCGTACCAGCCACAGCCGTCCCATGCGGCCCTGTCGATTGTGTCGCAGCAATATGGCCGATTCCCAGGGCAATGCTGCGCTCCGCTGCCCCGGGTTGCCCCATACGGTATCAATAGGTCCGGGAGGTTGGAATCCCAGGCACAGGCATCCTGGGAGGCCAGAGTGCAGTCGGGCTCCTTGCCGTACCACCTGCACTTGGCCCAGACTTGCATCGACTCGATCAATTTAGTCTGGTCGTCCGGGTGATTCGGGTCCTCTCCCGTCTCACAGCAGGCCACTTGTGTCTTCCCGTTGTTGCATGCCACGCCCAAAGAGGCGATCTCCGACTGGCCGCTGGGGCACTGCGGGTCGCATTTGCCGCCTTTATGGTTGTACCAACCGCACTTGGGCGTAGGGCCGGGGGGGCAACAGAATCTCCGCCCTGCAATGCCGGTGGGGCATCCGGTGCCGTCGAGCATGACTTCGTCGTCACGGTTACGGTTCTTGTCCACCCGGACAATGGCCTTCCACCCTCTCGGGCATCCGTCGCCGCAGTTGGTCCACCGACACTGGTCTCGCGGTATCAAGTCGCTCGGCCCCGCGATCACCACCCCCGCGCGGAACGGGTCGGTCCAAGTCGTGACCGAGCGGGATGCGTGTTTCGTCACCGTCTGCAGTTGCTTGGAAAATGTGCCATCGAGACGGTCCTGGCTCACGGCCCACACCATGACGCCCCCGAGGCACTGGCTCCTCGCAAAGTCGACCTTGAGCGCCCATGAGTCTCCGTCGTCGTATGTGATCCAGTCACGGCCAGTCGAGAAAATCTTGACCGCGGCACTCGGCTCCAGCGTCGGGGTGACGCGCCTCCTCTCCACTAAATCCAGCACTTCGGAGTTGGTGAGGACGCCGACCTGGCCGGAACAGCGGCCCGCGGGGCTACCCGAGTCGAACAGGCAGCCCGGCTCCATGCAGTTGGGATCCGAGGCTGTGAAGGTACGCGTGTAAAACGCAAGACCTAGCACGACCTGGTCTGGGTTGATGTCGTTCCTCCACAACAGATCAAGGGCATCCTTAATCTCGGTGAGGTTGGTATGAGAGTTGAGATGATTTCCGAGCCACGAAGTGGGGGAATCCCAAGTTCCTGCCGGGAGGGCAGAGTCAGACAAGGGAAGGGGTGAGCAACGGGGTGAGTAAGGGGGCTGGCTAACCATGCAAATCATAGCTCATAAGGCTGAAGAAATCGACGCTGTCGGCAAGCTTCTTGATGTCGAAATGCTGGAGGTACCAGTAAGACGCAGGGATTGTGATGCTCAACCCGTTTCTCGCGCCATTCTGCGCAAGGGCATTCTTGAGGTTTCGCATAAAGATAGGAAAGTTTCCAAAATCTTCACCACGACCGCTTCGATCCTCAGCCTCTGGGTACTCCCAGTCAATGTCCACTCCGTCAAAGTCGTACGTGTTCATGAAAGAGATGAGAGAGGAGATGAAAACTCTCTGGTTCGCCTCTGACCGAGCAATGTCCGAGAAGGTCGTGGCCGTTGGGCCAGGGTCGTTGAATGTCCAGCCGCCTATTGCGATGAAGACCTTGAGTGCGGGGTCGGTCCTCTTCAGGTTTGTCAGGCGAACATAGAGATCTGGATCCCCAGCTGCAACCGGCACGACCTTGAAGGTGACAGGATCAATACTCGCAAAGGCAAAGTTGAGATGGGTGTAGACGCCAGGGGGGATATCTTCGGGTTGGAACTTGTCGCAAGGTCGGCCTGGCGCCCAGCCTTCATAGTATCCGACGACCCTCTGCATGGGCTGCTGGTTGTTGATTGCGCATGATGGTCGCTGGATCGTTTGGGTGCCACAGAATTCCTCCGTCACGCCACACCATCTAGGCAGGTTGATTAGCCAAACACGTCTATCTTCCTTTGGGCACTTTGAGAGAGACAGCAGCACTCACCCCCATTTGGAGCAGCAGACATTCAGGGGGCAGTGGGCAACCTCGGAATGTGCCGGGCCAAAACCTCCTGGGTCGCAGTAGCTCTTGGCATCACAGCCCGCCACGCAGTTTTCCGTACTGCAATCTGTCCATCCTCGTCAGCTGGTTGTGTGGAAAGGTGAGAGATTGGGTGAGAGAAACCGGGGGCAAGCACTTACAGTCCGGGCCAAGGCCACAGAATCCAAACTTGGAGCAGCAAGTGCCATCCTGGCACGGGTTGTCCTCGTCGCAGCCGAGCCTGAAATCACAGGTGCTCTGGCATCCGGCACCACAGTGGGATTCTGTGGTGCCGCAAAAGCCGAATTCACTACAGCATCCGGTCGCGCAGTGGTTCGTCGCACTGCACTCTTGCCCGAAGGAGAGTGAAGGTAGCAAGAAAATGAGGGTGCCAAGTAACAAAGGAAGGTAGGCGAAGAGGCGACGGGGCCCCATGGCGACGATGGTAAAAGAGAGACGATAATAAGGAGTGGAATTCGGGCTGTCTAGCCTGTTGCTCGTGGCAGCATTATGCCATCAACAAGTTTAATCTTCCGATGGAGAGAATTGGAACGGGCGACAGTCAAATACCACAATACAGGAACTCCATGTGGGCTCGAGACACGGCTCCTTTGCATTTGGAAGCCGCCATTAGACAGGGGTGAGATATCTACACTAAGAAAGAGTTCGTCTAAGGCGCGAATCGCGGAACCGCCCCCTCCCCCCCCCTCTCTGATAGGGCCTTGGCGAGATGTGATCGAATTATTGCCCCTGTATTGCTTATCCACGGCCAGAATGTGAATGTAACTACGGGGTTGGATTAGACAGACGCACACCCATCGAGTCCTTGTCTAGTAATATCGCGACATTCAATACGGACGTATCTTTCACCCCGGATGGGTCCGCGGACCTTGGCAAGTTGTTGTTGGGGGTCGCTTCTGCATAGACGCCACAGTGGAACGTGGTTAAAGTTCCTGGAACAGAGTCATTCCGCACCCAGCTAGAGGTTGGATTTGGTACGCTAGCATTCGATATTCCACCCGGGGAGGATCCGCGTGCCTTGGCGGTTTGTGGGGGCACCCCGAAATCTTCATCCCTTCCCCGAGCAGTGTACGAATCTGTACTCCTTCATTTCGTGTATATGCAACAACAGCTACTAGCGGCCCGATCCCGAGTTTGGTCGGGCCTTGGCAGTCCGATTCAGGGATGGCGCAAGTACTCGACCTGCACTAGAGGCTGGGCATCGTGACGTAGAATGCCCCCATATGCAGGGACTTTTTCACCGACGTGGGTGTTATCAAATCAGATGTGGGGATTTAAAAAAGAATACAAACATTGGAAATGACAACCAGGTGTTCAACCGCCGACCAATTTGAAGAAACGATAGTTCCAGGAGAAGGGTAGGATCGTGTGTTTTAACATATTGCCGGACTGCCGATTGTTGCTCGAGGATGGGCGGCCGCTGTTGGGAGACGAGGGAATCAGGGGGCTAACTGGACTTTTACATCTTCAAAGTGCCTGGTTTAATTATGGACCCCATGTCTTGACCTTCCCCGACTTCGCTGCCTCTCTCCCCGCCTCGCACAGTCTCCATGGCACAAGATCGTGGACTTGAAGCTGTTCCGCATCTATGAGCCTTCCCACATTCTTTACTCCTCTGACGAGACTGCCAGCCCTCGAAAGCAGCCATGGCCGCTCGCTCCGCCAATCTTTTTTACCCCTTCACTATGTTGGCCACACTCATTATTTTCCTTTTTCTCGCTGTTGATACACAACATGTTCTCGCCTCCGCTACAAGCAGACACGGCCGCCACCCAGAATTGCACCACCTTGGACGCCGCAATGGCTCCTTCACTGGGAACCTCACTCTCTCCTCGGCCAGGGAGCTCCTCTCCAAGGGGCAAGCGGCAATGGCCCGCGCCAACTCGGAGATCCTGAGGAACCCACGCCCCAACAACTACAACGTCCTGAACTCCACGGAGCTGGGCCAAACCCTGACACCACCTCCTGCCCTCGACTACAGCAACAGCACCACCTCGGTGCTCAGCCGTAGGCGGATAGGTGTAGGTAATAGCACTACTCGCAGCAACTCGAGCACTGCGAGGTACTCGGTCCCGCCTGAGCTCTTAGAAGCTGCCCGCATTGTCGCGGAAGCTGGCCCCCCACCAGAGGATGATACCAACTACGCGTCGATCGTTGCGAGTCTGAAGTCTCGGTTCAAGCCCGCTAGCAACGATACAGTTGCCATGCCCCCGATTCTGAAACATGCTTCCGGGCTGCTGGAAATTGTCACGGACCCGCCCTCGGCCTTCCGGTACGGTTCCAACTCGTCTGACGGAGACCCTGTGTCGCTGCCTCGGCCGGCCCAGAAGCGAGGTGCGGAAGACTGGTGGATGGCCAAGATCGAGCACCGAGGCAAAAACCCATTTGCCCCCGCTGGATATCAGGTATGCGGGACGTTTGTGGAGACTTATACACAGCCGTAACTGATCAAGGAGCACAGGTTTGGAGGAACGTGAAAGACTTCGGTGCCGTCGGTATGATATAAACCCTGCTGTAGAACAAAACTATGTTTGCGTGACAACTGACCTAGAGTATCATAGGAAATGGAATTGCTGATGACACTGCTGCAATCAACCTGGCTATTTCCAGCGGCGGGAGATGTGGTGAGAACTGTGGCGGAAGCACCGTCTACCCAGCGACAGTCTACTTTCCTCCAGGGACATACCGGGTGAGCAGCTCCATCATACAGTACTTCAACACGGAGCTGCTTGGGAATGTGAGTTTGTTTCTGTTTCCCTGGGCCATATCACGGGCCTGATTTGATGATGATGATGATGATGATGATGAATGCCAGAGCCTAATTGCTAACACCATACAGCCCTTGGACGTTCCAAAAATTGTCGCCGCGCCCAGTTTTGTTGGCCTGGGAGTCATTACTTCCAACATATACACCGGAGCACAATCCGAATGGTATGTAGTCCAGTCTCTGCGTCGTGATTAATTACTTGGTGATCCAACAAGCCATGATTCTGAAATCCGACACTCTTGCTAGGTATTTGAATACGAACAACTTCCTGCGCAGCATCCGCAACTTCATCATCGACGTCCGTCAAACACCGCAAGATGGCCAAGTTTGCGGTATCCATTGGCAGGTTGCTCAAGGAACCTCTCTGGAAAACATTCGGTTCTACATGACCGACCCAAGCGTAGACCCGACGACTACGCAGCAGGTGAGTAAGCTTGTGTGTTGTAATCAAGTCTTTGGCTGAATATTAATTGCTGACTTTTAATATTCCAACTCCAGGGAATTTATATGGAAAACGGGAGCGGCGGTTTCCTCTCTGATCTCTACTTTGTGGGGGGCAAATTCGGGTGAGCTCAGTCAACTTCCCTCCTAAGTTTAACCCGAACCTTTTGCTCATGCCTATGCTTTTGATTCAGTGCATATATGGGCAACCAACAGTTCACTGCGAGTGGGCTGTACTTCAGCAACTGCCAGACGGCGTTGCAAATCCACTGGGACTGGGGCTGGACCATTCAAAACGTGGGCATTGAAGATTGCGACACAGGGGTCATCATTGTTGGGGGCGCTGGCGGGGTAAGTAATATAGTTGCATGACTGACAACCTTCCCCAACTGTTCCCTTGCTTCACTCGCTGACATTTTATTTCTGTTAATTATAGCCCTTCAGTACCGGCCAGGGTGTGGGCTCTCTCATCCTCACCGATGTGATTATGACCGACACCAATGTTGGCATCTCCACGTCCTTGTTTGCCGACAATTCCACGGCTTTCTTGCTCTCCAACTCCCGTTTTACCCATGTCAACCCTATTGTTCGTGACGCCGAGAAGAACACGGTGCTCCTCGCAGGCGGCAGCGGCACAGTCGTGGTCGATGCATGGGGATTTGGCAAAGTGAGCAGCCCTGCAGGTGACGTCGCCTTTGTGAACGGAGCCACCATCGCAAGTCCTACTCGCAATCTATATTTGACCAACAGCGCTACCACTGGAGGTACCCAGCCGCAGTTCTTCACGAGACGACGGCCAAGCTACTCCAACATTGGTTTTAGCCAGCTTATTGACGCGAAAGCGTACGGTGCCAAAGGCGATGGAGTCGCTGACGATACGGCGATCCTCAACCACCTTTTTAGTGCGGCCGCAAACATGTCCGCCATTGTGTATATCCCCTTTGGTGTGTATATCATCAAGGATACTGTCACCATCCCGGTGGGCTCGCGCGTGATTGGACAGGCTTGGCCGCAAATCATGGCAACGGGGCCCAAGTTTGGCAACATGAACAATCCCCGTGTGGCTGTTAGAGTTGCCGAGAAAGGCCAGGCCGGCGTGGTTGAGATACAGAGCCTGATGTTCACTGTCAGGGGCCCGACTGCTGGGGCTGTCCTGGTCGAGTGGAACGTCCACGAATCTTTCCAAGGATCTGCCGGACTTTGGGGTAAGTTTGTCCGTCCCCACATGAGCGAAAGAGTTCTGCAGTGGTCAGCATTGCTAACTTTTCCTCCCACAAAAGATTCCCACTTCCGAGTTGGTGGAGCAGCAGGCACCGACCTTCAGCTGGCTGACTGTCCAAAGCTCTCAGGCAGCATCAATCCGAATTGCATCGCCGCCTCGTTGATGCTCCACCTTACTCCCACGTCGTCGGCCTACCTTGAAAATGTCTGGGTCTGGTCTGCAGACCATGATATCGACCAGAATGATCAAGACCAAATTGACATCTACTCGGCGCGAGGAGTGTTGATCGAAAGCAAGGGCCCGACCTGGCTTTGGGGTACTTCGGTGGAACACTGCGTCTTATACCAGTACCAACTCTCTGGTGCGAAGAACGTGGTGCTCGGCCTGATCCAGACCGAGTCGCCCTACTTCCAAACCGTCCCGGCAGCCCCAGCGCCGTTCACCCTGGGCGCGTTCCCGGATGATCCGACTTTTGACCACTGCACGCCTGGTTCGGGTCGCTGTGCCATGTCCTGGGGCGTGAGGATCCTCGATTCGTCAGCGGTCTACATTCTCAGCACTGGACTGTACACGTGGTTCCAGGCCTACGACCGAACCTGCATGGATACCGGCGCAAACGACTGCCAGGACAAGGTCTTCTACACCGAGCAGAGTTCAGATATTTGGATCTACAACCTAGTGACGATCGGCAATATCGAGATGATCAGTCCACTGAACGGGGCTCCCACCTTGGCGGTCAACAACCGTAACGGGTTTGCCTCGTCAATCCTCGCGTGGCTGGGCGGAGGAGATCAAGTCACGGGTGAGCGGGAGTTTGAGGGCTTCAGGGTCTATGGACAGGGGGCTCTGGACCGTTCGGATTTCACCGGGACTTGCAAGACTGCCCTTTCCGCGCTCGTGAAGTGCGACGACCTGGCCAGAACTTTCCGAACGCCAAGCTACCATGGTGTTCTCCCCAACACCGACATCTCAGACTCGGTGTGTGATCCTGGGTGTGCGAGGTCTTTGCAGAACTGGATGACGGCTGTGGAAGCGCTGTGTGACGGGCAGCTGTGGGAAAACGGCGCCCCGGCCGAGATTATTGGCGGCTACATCCAGTATGGCGTTCAAGAAACATGCCAGAAGCAGCAAGGAACGGATCAATATTGCAACGGTAAGTGCAAAGTGCGAGATCCAATGACGGGGGAAATCCATGCCCAAGTAGCTAACCACACACACTCACACCTGTCTGCACACAGATGTCATTGTTGCCTTCAGTGACTCGGACGACATCGTCAGCATGCCCACAGCCGAGCTTTGCTCAGACTGCTATCTTGGGCGGCTGAAGATGATGCAGGCCAGTCCGTACTCGATATTCTCATCCTACCCCTTTTTCCAAGACACCTTGGACCAGGCCATCACCCGATGTGCCCTCGCGAATCAGCCAACAAACACACATCCGCCGCTTGTGCCTCCCACGCCGACGCCGACACCGTTTTGTCTCTCTGATGTTGAGTATGTCACGGCGGCGGGGGATACCTGCGACTCCATCGCCCTCGCACACAGCGTGTCGTCGGCGTCCATCTTCATTGGAAACCCTCAGATCGGAGACTGCAGCAGCGTTGTGCCCGGTCAGACAATTTGTCTCCCGCTCCAGTGCAGCACTTACACGCTGCTGCCTGGGGATGACTGCCTTTCGATAACCGTAGACACGGACGTCCGACACGACGATATTCTGCGGTTTAACCCCTGGATCGACATGGCCTGCACGAACATCGAGGCCGCATGTCTCATGTACGGGAATATCCTGTGCATCTCCGCACCAGGCGGCGACTTCGCCCACGAGGTGACCAGCGAAGACTCAGACCCCGCATACCGAGAATATGCCCCGGAGATTGTAACACCCCCCGATGGTGCCACGGTCGCCACAGGAACGACGTTGAACTGCGGGCGTTGGTACACGGCGCTTGCAGGCGACGACTGCGCCATCATCACGATCCAGAACCATATCAGCCTCCGGCTGTTCGCTCTAATCAATCCATCCATTGTGGAAGGTGTGTGTGCAGAGAGTATTGTGGCAGGCACCACGTATTGCGTCGGACCGATTTTCTACTGGGACCGGGATTTAGGTTTGGGCATAGGCACACCCTACGAGTCTGTCGGGTGCTACTCGAGCAAGGTGGCCGGAAAGACTGCCCTGATGGGAGACTGGTTCACCCACGAGACGAAGACCTCGGTGGTGTTATGCAAGGCATACTGTCAGTATTGGGGTCTGAATTTCTTCGGCATCACCAATGGAATGACCTGCTACTGTGATCGCGGGATTGCCATGGACGCCGAGAAGGTTGACGATGCGCTGTGCACACTGGACTGCGTTGGAGGCGGAGATGGAAAATGTGGCAGTCCGACGCTGATGAGCGTATACACCACCGAGGGGGAAATCATCGTCAAGGCCGAGAACGTGGGCTGCTACGTGGACGACGGAACCACGCGCCCACTGGGAGACACGAGCTTCACTGACGCCGCCATGACGATCAATAAGTGTGGGGCGATTTGCCATACCACGTATGACTTCTTCGGTCTGGAGAATGGCGACGAGTGCTGGTGCGGCAATGCGATTGCCAGTTCCGCGACTGCGGTCAGCTCGGCCGAGTGCGGCACCCCTTGCGCCGGACAGGAGGAGAAGGAGTGCGGCGGAGCTGGCCGGATCGACATATACACGACGATATCACCCGATGACGGTGACGGCGGTGGTACGGATCCGGGAGACGGCGACGGCGACGGCGACGGCGACGGCGACGGCAACGGTGACGGTGACGGTGACGGTGACGGTGACGGTGACGGTGACGGTGACGGTGACGGTGACGGTGACGGTGACGGTGACGGTGACGGTGACGGTGATGGCGACGGCGACGGCGACGATGACTACCACTACTACGGCTGCTACACCGAGGCAACCAACTCCCGCGCTCTAGCTCACTCCTCCACAGTATCTGGAGACAGCATGACAGCCGAATTCTGCGCTGCCTACTGCCTGACCACCCAGGGGCAGACCATGTTCGGCGTCGAGTACGGCGCCGAGTGCTGGTGCGGGTCCCGGCTGGAACTCGGCTCCGTCGCCGTCCCCGAATCCGACTGCGACGTGCCCTGCTCCGGCGATCCGACCAAGAACTGCGGCGCCGGCAACCGCCTCGGCATCTACGGCCTCGATCCTAGCCCGCCCCTTGCCTACAAGTACTACGGGTGTTACTCCCAGGGCAGTGCGGGCCACGCCGTCGACGTCGCAACCTCCGACGCCACAGACACCATGACCATAGGCGAATGCGCGGCCTTCTGTCTCCAGGCACAAGGCGGGGGCGAGAGCGTGGTAGCCTCCTACTTCTCCGTCGAGAACGGCCACGAATGCTACTGCGGCGCCGGCCTCGACGCCGGAGCCGTGCCTGCGCCCGCGAGTAGTAGCTGCGACTTGCCGTGCGTGGGGCTCGCGTCGGATATGTGTGGTGGCGCTGCCTTTGGTGGAGTCTTCGGTAACACAGTTAATCCTCCGCCGACGTCGGCCACGGGATATGAGTATCAGGGGTGCTTTACGGAGGCGACTGAGGATAGGGCGTTGCACTCTGGTAGGTTGCGCCGCCCCATTCTTACTTTGTTGGGAATCACTTGTGCCCATGCTAACACCCTCTGTGCAAAACAGCAACTACCGCCGATAATGCCATGACGGTCGACGTCTGTGCCCAGTTCTGCCTGGCTGCTGGGTACAGTATGTTCGGCATTGAGTACAGCCGCGAGTGCTTTTGTGGTGCGGAGCTGCAGCTCGGTTCGGTGTCGGCCCCCGAGGAAGACTGCAACATGCCCTGTGGTGGAGATGCGACGGTGAATTGTGGTGGACCGAGCCGTCTGAGTGTTTATCTTTGGCCATGAGAAGTATATGATTCATTGCTTGGTGGTGCTTGTGCCCCTTGTTGCATATTGGCCAACCTCTCCAGCCTCGCAATGGGCTGTAATCAATTAGTCAATCGATGCAATCAACTGAACGTTCGCAAAAATAAAGGAGACGGGTTGAAACGCTACGTTTAACGGCTAGTCAAAAAAGGACAGGAACGGTCCACTTTCCCCTACGGGCCTCTAAGTTCGTCGTTCTTGGCAGGTATCGCGACTTGGTTAGGTCTGACGAGTAGTTGATTTAGAGTCGGATCTGCAGACTAAGGCCAACGTCCAGGGCGCCTTCGCCATCGCTAGCTTCATGATCGCCTTTCTGCTGTTCTGTGGCGAGATTGCAAGGGCCGAGATCCACGTCTAGGCCCTTTTTATCGCCACGACGAATGCCTGCCAGTATTGAAAGATATACTGGCTAACAGAATGCGGTGGCAAGGGCTTTACCTGCACTAATTACGAGACAAGATCAAGTGCCATAGGTTCTTCGAAGCTGTTCTCTCGGACTGTGCTTCTGCAACAAATGGCATTTACATTTAAATGCCAATTTAATTTCCCATGACAAGTACTTCAAGATCCACCTTCCCTACGACCCTAGTATTGGTCCCAAGGCGCGCTGTTGGCCACCGGCTGGTCGTTTTCTTCGTCGAAGATATCAAATCCCAAGTGTCGGCTCGGGTCCAAGAATCGGATAGGGCCACGCTCAAACGACAGTCGATCTACCACCGCAAAACATTCTTCTGGTAGCCGCTTAAGCTGGAGATTTTGCTTCATATGGCCCTCCTGGACGGATTTGGGTACGGCCGGAATTCCTCTCTGCACGGCCCAGGAGAGGCAGACCTGGACATGTGATTACTTTGACAATGTTATACATATGCAGGGATGGCAACTTACCTGCGCCGGGGTCATGCCACACCTGGCTGCGATGTCCTTGATCTGTGGGCAATGTTAGCGTGTCCTTGCCTAGCCCTTTGCTACAATTACCTGGACTAAATACATGCCTTTGGATCATCGGTTGGGAACGGTTGTTCAGGGTGTCCTCGAACCAGCTGGACGGGCCGCCCACCTAACGGCTGATGGGCCATGAGGAGAATATTGTGCTCAGACGAGAATTCGAAAAGCTCTTGTTGTGGAAGATACCTATAGGAACATGCAGTTAGTAACCAGATGACAGGGGGCTTATCAGGTCGGGTCTCGTACGGGTGAATCTCCACCTGATTCACAGCTGGGATAATTCTGGCGACCTCGAGGATCCTCTTCGTCTTCAGGATGTTGAAGTTCGAAAGACCTGTCGTCCTGACGGTTGATATTGACCAGACGTCTCGAGATTCAGTGATATTACTTACCGATCGAACGAGCTTTGCCCAAGTCAACCAATCGCTCCATTGCTTTCCAAGTGTCCGGATATCTCCTGGAGAGGCCATAGTCTATCACAGGCTATTTTTGCGTGAGAAAGAAAACACGTGGGTAATACCTAGCGGTAGTGTCGTAGTGCCTTACCTTCCCATTGCCACTTGGGTGTCTAATAGTCTTGTTGTCCTCACCAGCCTTATAGGCGTGCGGAACTTGATCAAATTAGTACCTTTTTGAGGTTGACAGTAATCTTCACACGTTGCTACTTATTAGAAGGGGATGTTGCGCCTTACAGTGCATCAAATACAAGTCAACTGCAATGCCAATCGTTAGCTCGATAGTATTCTCGCCAGTAGCATAAGGTAGAGTCTCATTACCATAGTCTAATTGCATATCTCTCAGAGACAAATCCAGAGCCCTCTCAACTTCGGTAGGGTCGTGCCAAGTCTGAGCACTGGAAAATGTTATGCCATTCATAAGTTGACTAATTACTCGGCACTGGGAGCCGTCCACCACTTACAGCTTAGAGGTCACGTATATCTCATCCCTGGGAATGCCGCTCTCTTTGATGGCCGCGCCGATTTCCTTTTCGTTTCCGTAAGCGTTGGCGCCGTCGATGTGCCGATATCCCATCTTCAGAGCCAACTTCACGGCAGCCTTCACCATGGAGTTGCCATTGTCCCCCTGGAAGGTTCCGAGGCCAATGACGGGGACCCTCTCGCCGTTGTTCAGAGTGAAAAACTCGGGAAGATCCATAGTTGGGGAAGAGTAGTGCTGGGAGGTTTGAATTTTTCCTCTTTACAAATCCCTGAGCCTGAGCCGATACCGGGAAAAAAGTGGAGGGATTAAAGGGGGGGTCGGCATGGAGGCGGTCCTCTTTCTGGTTGCTGCAGATTGTATCACTCGTCCCTGAGTGGATGATGGGTCCAGGCCCACCCACAGTAGCACGCAGATGGGAGGGGCATGCAGAATCCAAGGCCCGAGTGGCACAAACCCCACCAAATATTGGCCAATCCTTGGTGATAACTTCGCAGTAAATTGGCTTCCGCATGACCTGTCACATTCCGGAGCGTAAGCGGCAGCGGCTACGGGTGGGTTAGATAGCGTGCCCATAGTGATCCGCAGTGCCAGCGCATCTGCGCATGGTACAAAACCGATCCTCTTGATGTATAAAGTGAGGAGACAGGGCCAGGAATTCTTGCATGGGATGTGGAAGATTACTTGTTTTTATAGAATTAACTACATTCTTGAAGCAAAGATTGGTAGCGCCATGAGTGACTCTCCTGAGCCTGGAGATCAGCAGTACGAGATTGATCCCAACATTCTCGCTGGTGAGTATTTCATTATCGGTCCCAATCTCATCTTTGTAGGCATCACTTGACAGCCTGTTTGAGTTTCCAGCTTTACCGGAGGTCGCCGAGGTTCTGGAGGCGACACACCATGGAGAATCTGCTTGGGCCAAGGCCATGCGCATCAAAGTGCGCCACACTGACGGCAGCGAAGAATGCTACTTTATGAAGGTCCATCTCGTTTCATAGTGATACGTTACTTTTTCTGGAGAAGGGTTTTGCTAAACGGGATTAGGTTTCCACAGGCTATCACGGGCGGGAGGCGCTGAAAGGCGAGTTTGCCTCGACATCAGCCATCTACTCCATCACGCCAGACTTCTGTCCCAAGCCACTCGCGTGGGGTACCTTCCAGGACGATCCGGAATCCCACTTCTACTTGTGCAAGTTCTATGACTTTACCGAGGGCTTGCCTGAGCCTATTTCATTCTGCAAGAAGCTGGCCCGACTTCATTCCAGCCACACATCGCCCGAGGGCAAGTTTGGTTTCCACTGCACTACATATAATGGGGACCTGCCGCAGGACAATACTTGGGTTGACACCTGGGAAGCCTTCTTTAGCAATGGGTTGCGGCATGTGTTGAGGGTTCGAGAGGAGAGAGCCGGACCCAGCCAAAAGCTTGATGCGCTTCTCCCTCCGCTTTTTGACAAGGTTATCCCAAGACTCTTGCGGCCGTTGGAGAGTGGGGGCCGGAAGATAGAGCCTTCTCTAGTGCATGGCGATCTGTGGTGTGGAAACGCAGGGATCATCGATGAGAGTTCCGAGGAGGGCATCGTTTACGACCCTGCCAGCTTCTGGGCACACAATGAATGTATGTATCCCCTACACCCTACATGTCTATCACAACAGCTTAGAGGCACCTTGGCTGGCTAACAAGTTCTTGAAAAGATGAGCTGGGTAACTGGCGCCCTGTGCGGAATAAGTTCACTCAGCGATATTTTGAGGCATATCACTCCCACATACCCAAAGCTGAGCCTGAGGAGGACTATGACGACCGTAACGCCTTATATTCCTTGTAAGTAATCCACTAGGAGCCTGGGGAACCCTTTGCTAAGCTTGCCTTTCTACAGGAGGTTCAATTTGCATGCCGCCGCCCTGTTCCCCGGCACCGAGTCGTTTTTAGACATGTGAGCAAATGAATGACTTGCAACCTCCGTCTCCGACCACTAATAGAGTGTTAGGGCCATAGAAGAGATTTGGAGGCTCACGGAACGATACCCCGAAGGATACACTGAAGAAGCTGATGTTGTGGTCCAAGAAAAGGGGGTAGAACTGGTAGGCCCCCGAATTGAGACGGGCCGGGCCGACCCTAGCTCATTTCTGAAGCGTGCGCTAGGCACCTACCCAGGTACCTAAGTAATCTAGCCGAATTAATGCAGGTTCCGGTGTGTACCTGCTCAGCACCTAGACTATCTCCCAATTTGGTTGCTTGCATTGAACCCACCAAAGAGCTAGTGTATGCAAAGCTGGATTAGGTCAGATTAGCTCCTTATGGGGCCAATCCGCGTGGTGTGGCTGCTCGTGGCTGTTGGCGATCACACTATACCTACGTAGATAATAGCTGCTTTTGCAGGGGGCCAATGGCAATTCGCCTTAAGCGCCTGGGCCTTCCCCTGCTGCCTTCAAACGGCTCCCCGTCATTTCAACCATCCAAGCCGAAGCTGACTCCAAAAAACAAAACAAAACCCCGAAGATTACCAATCTGACATTGCTAACTCCCGATGACATGGACCAGGTGAGTTGTATGCGACACAAGGTCGGGTAGTCAAGGTCTCAATTTGCTTACACCCGCTTAAAATAGTCGCGCATGAAGCCCTTTGGTGGGTTATTATTCCGCTCCGGGACGGACAAGCAATCGTCGACCAGCGTACCCAGGACTGGGACCGACCTCTCGACTCTCGACATATCGGAAGACAAGAAAGGTGCGTTGGGCTTGACAACAATCTATAATCCACCACCGCCTTTTGGCGCCGTAGCGGATGTCGTCTTGATCCACGGCCTGGGTGGAGGCAGTCGCAAAACATGGTCCCACTCACCCGACCCCGAACATTTCTGGCCCCAGGCATGGCTACCAGCCGACCCAGACTTTGTGGACGTGCGCATCCACTCTTTCGGCTACAGGGCCGACTGGGGCGAGAGGCGGCAGAGCACCCTGAATATCCACGACTTTGCGCAGTCGCTGATCGGCGAGCTGAAGAATAACCCGAGCATACGCCGGGATCACACGCGCATCATTCTCGTTGGCCACAGCATGGGTGGGTGCGTCGCCAAGAAGGCATACAGCCTCGCGCGCCAGGACCAAACCTGTAAGGACCTGGCCGAGCGAGTGCACTCAATATTCTTCCTGGGCACTCCGCACCGCGGGTCCGACATGGCGGTCATCCTGGAGAGCATGCTGATGGCTGCCTGGGGCAAGAAGCCCTTCGTGGCGGACTTGACGCCGAACTCGACCACACTGGCCATGATCAACGACGCCTTCCGCCACTTCGCGCCGGACCTGCACTTATGGTCCTTCTACGAAACGCTACCGGTCAAAGTCGGTATGATGAACAGGATCGTGGTTGACAGGCACTCGGCCACTCTGGGCTACCACAACGAGGAGATTGCCGCCATGAACGCCGATCACCGACATGTTTGCAAGTTTGACAGTCAAGCGGACCCAAACTATAGGATGTTGCGAAATGCCCTTCACACTGCGGTCGACATGACCAGAGCCGCGGCAGTGGAGTTGGTCCAACCGCACGCCAGCATCGACCCGATGACTTCGGACTCTGCACTTATCGAGGCCAACTCGCGCCTGAGATGCTTCCTGGGCGTCGGCAATACGTTGGAGAACGACCTGGCGACGCTTCAGGGGCTTAAGGAGCCAGGATCTTGCCAGTGGCTTACAGAAAAGACGTGCTTCACATCGTGGAAGGCAGGGAAGGCGCCCGGGATTCTTTGGCTCACAGGTCGACCAGCGGCCGGCAAATCTGTTCTGTCCAGCCACGTTATCGACCACCTAAGAACACCCCATGCTTACTGCAGCTACTTTCTCTATGGGCAGTCAGTGACGGGCAAGTCTACGCTAAGCGACTGTTTTAGGTCTCTTGCTTTTCAGATGGCCATGCGAGACAGCCTGGTGAGAGATAAAGTTCTGCAACTCGAGGACGAGGGGATTGTTCTGGACAACAACGACGATGCGAATGTCTGGAGAAAGCTGTTTGTCGGCAGCATATTTAAACTGCCGTCTATCTCCCAACATTTCTGGGTAATCGACGGCGTTGACGAATGCGCCAACTTCAATGCGCTATTCACCAAAAGATTACTAGCGACTCTCCCGGAAGAGCTTCGACTGTTTGCTACGAGCCGGAACCTAGAGGCGATCGAGCGTGGGCTGGTCTCTCTTGGCCCACGGGCGAGTTGTCAGACCTTGTCGGACTCGGACACACTCGACGATATGCGACTCTTTCTGAACACAAAACTCAGGGAACTGGACCGCCTTGAGAGTGACGAAGACTGCGAGGCAATGTGCGAAAAGATACTCCAGAAGTCATGTGGTTCTTTTCTATGGGCCCGGCTCGTCCTGCAAGAGTTTGAGAATGCTTGGACCGAAGAAGCCATGGACGCGGTGTTGAACGAGGTCCCTGCCGGCCTTCAAGATCTCTACTTCAGGATGGTGCAGTCGATAGAGGTGGACAACCGCAAGACAATCCTGGCCAAGGCCATCCTGGCTTGGGTCGTCCTCGCACCCCGCCCGTTGACTCTCGATGAGCTGCGCTGCGCCGTCAAGCTCGACCTGAACCAGACACTGCAGAACATGGACAAGGCGATTCCCAACTTGTGTGGGCAGCTGGTTTTTATTGACCAGAGCAACAAGGTGCACATGATACACGAAACGGCGCGAGAGTTCCTGGTCTCGGAGGATCTGGTCTCGGAGCTGGCTGTTCATAAGAAAGAGGACCACGCGCATCTGGCGTCGCTGCTGCTCAGGTATCTCTCCGGCGACGTTCTAAAGCAACAGCAAGGGAAGCGCCAACACAGCGCGAGGCACAGGGGGTTTGCTAAACCTACCACTGTGGCTGCACTTGATGATTCTCTGCTTAGCTACGCGTCTAGCTTCTTCTCTGAGCATGTATATCGCTCCTCATCAGAAGACGATCACTTGATGGACGAGCTGTGCGATTTTCTCAAGAGTAACAACATCCTCTCGTGGATAGAGCACATCGCCAAGACCAACGATCTGAACGACATTACCCGAACTGCAATGGATTTGCGAAGGTTTCTGAGTCGCCGAGTGAAATATGTCCCGCCGACGGATCCGTCAGTCCACCTTGTTGACGGCTGGGTAACCGACCTCATCCGGGTAGCCGCCAAGTTCCGCTCCCAGTTGCTGGCTTGCCCATCTTCAATCCACACCTTGATCCCTCCCCTCTGCCCATCGGACTCGATGATCTCGAGAAGCTTTACAAGGGATGCGCGGCTGTCAGGGCTCATTGTGAAGGGGCTTCCTGTCGGGACTTGGGATGACTGCTTGATCCGTATGGATTTCCGAAAGGGCCAGACCACGGCAGTCAGCCACGGGGAACGCTTCTTTGCCGTCGGGCTTTCCACGGGCCAGGTCGCGCTCTACGATTCCGGTTCAGTCCAAAATATACTGAACGTGACTCACCCTGGGAGGGTCAAGATTCTGGAATTCAGCCGCGATGACCAGTACCTTGCCTCCTGTGGCACTAAACATATTATTGTGTGGGAACCGAGATCCGGGGTCAAGATGCATTCGTTTGACCTCCAGTCGCCGCCCCTGGGTGTCGCTTTTTTCGGGGCTAATGAACTTCTCTGCGCATTCCAATCTAGCAAGATCACGAAATGGTATGTCAAGAGCCACTCCCGGGCTTCTTTTTCACCTCCCATGAGGCTAGTTGGCTAACGACGTGCTTCCTCTTTCGGTGGCACAGGAGTCTCAATACAGGCCAACATGACTCGAGGTCCTGGAAAAGCGGCGACTACTCCTATTCACACGTCGCCGTACCGGATCAGCCGCCCGTCAGCGCGGCCTTCATGGCAGGGACTGATGACGTCTTGCTCGCTGTGGGCTACCGCAACCACCCAGTGATTATCTGGAACGTCCTTGAACTAGAGCCATTGGGACAGTGCGCCGCCGTCGATAACAACGGCATCGACGACATGACCTTCAACCCGAACCCCGAGATCGTCGCACTGGTCGTATCATACAACGACGGTAGACTGTGCGTATTCGACTACATGACCATGGAACCGGCGTTTGCGCTATCCAGCATATTCGCGCAGAGAATGGCCTGCTCGCCCGATGGCCGGAGCCTGGTTACCGGTAGCAGCCGCGGCGTCATTGAAGTTTTCGAGTTCGATCAGGGTTACGACGGCAGGACCATCCTGACGCCCATCTACCGCATCAATGCCTTAGAAGACTCGATCCGCGGCGTCACCTTTAGCTCTGATGGGCTGCGCTTCGCCGACGTACGGGGCCAACAATGCCGGGTGTGGGCTCCGGCGGCGCTCGTCAGGAAGAACAACGAGCTGGAGAGCACGAGCGACGCTGTGACGCTCACGGCTATGGCGGCTGGGGTGCTCGGCGGGCCGGATAACCCGGAGATTACCAGCGCCCTGGTGGCGTCTGTGGACGGCCGGTGCGTGGTGGCAGGGAAGCGCGGTGGGAACGTGGCCCTCTTTTCCACCGTCGATGGGAGGGAAGTCGGCGTCCTCTACCAGCATGCGCGGGCAGTGTCGGTCGTGGTAGTAGCGCTCGGCGAGCCGGCTAACTTGGTTGTCTCGGCCGATGACTCTGGCCGGGTGCTGGCGGCCGAGCTCGCAATGCCGTTGCCGAATGCCGCCGCGACTGCGCAGTTGCCGGGGCAGAAGCTGTCGCCCTCACGCATGGTCCTCGACCGCCGGTTCGGTGGAGTCGTCGTCCGCCTGCTCATCAACGCGGCCGCCGACCGCCTTCTCGTCAGTGGTCGCAATATTGACGAACTGTGGGAACTGCCGTCGGGAAAGGTGCTTGCCAGCACGGAACCTCCTGTGCCTGCAGCACCTTCGACAGCTGTCTCTGCTTTGGATTCGACATCGACCAGCGGGGCGGCAGCAACCGCCGTATCTTCGCGCTCCGCCTTCCAACACCCCGCCAACTCGGCTTGGTTTGTTGTCGTGGCAGGCGACGTCGTGCGTATTTATAACTGGGCCGACTTCAGCGAGCTGACTCCTGCAGACGGCATTAGGCTCGAGCGGCCCACGGTAATACCTACGGAGCATCTTAGGTCTACGGCAGATTCTCCGAAAGTGGCATCCGCGCTGCCGCCGCTTCTGAACATGTCACAGAGTTCTGCTGCCATGGCTGCCATGGCAACATACCACGTGGCGCCCGGGTTCGTTGTCGAGCATCTCCAGGCTTGCCCATCTGCACACCCTCGCCTGCACGTGTGGCCGGCCGCCTCGCTCGACCCGGGCGCACCGGTGGGCCCTGCACTGCCGGCCGCGGAACCAAACCTCGACGCCATTGCCCCCGCCGTGCTTGCCGTGCTGGGTGTTGTGGGGACGTCGACGCTGGTATTCCTGGACGTCAATCTGTGGGTGTGCAGCACCGAGCTGCAGTCCACGGGTGCCAGGAGTGGCAGCGGCAGCGGCTTGCCGCCGACGCCCACCATCCACGCCCGGCGCCACTTCTTCGCGCTGAGCGAGTGGCGTGCCGTTGGCGGGGAGCTGAGGTGCACCCTGGCCGCGGTCCCATCGGCGCCCTTGCGCGGCAGGAGCCGGGACGTTGCGTTCGCCGACGGGCACCGTGTTGTGGTTGTCAAGGGCGGGCTCGAGTTTTCGGAGACCGTGGTTGCCGCGAGAATGGCGCCGGGTAGTGGACATTCGCACAGAGGAGGAGGAAGCAGCGGAGGGGTAGGAGGTAATAACGGGCAACATGTTTGGGAGCCTGTTTCGGGGAGTATGCATCGCAGGGCGTCAAATTGGTAGGAAGAGTGGCCTGTGGAAAACAGAAAGGTTGAGAGGCCTCCTCTGATAGATGATATGTATTAATCACGGGCGAAATCACTGAGACCGACTGGTCATTCTCTCAGGAATTTGACCATATCGCCCTCGGAAACTCAACACCCTAAATTCCCCCAGAGGCCTACCACATCAAGTCGACTCTCCACGAATCAACATAACCACTTTAAAGAAGGTAAGGAATCCCCGCGGGGGAACTGCCAAGTAATTACCCCAGATTCCGTGCCCCTGTAGCTCTTCCTCGGTTATGCAGGAAGAGCTGGGCCGGGTCATCACGTGGGTATCCACGTATACTTCTGCCCACCCATAAATTGTTGATAACCTACCCCTACCCCAACATCCATAATGGCACTTGTCAAACCTTTGAAGGTCGTTGTCGTTAGGGTTGGCTTTGGTAGCCGGGGTGCGTGCTGCTATCGAGTGCGCCCAGCGTGGCATGGATGTGACTGTGATCGAGAAATACCCCGTCTCGAACAGTCAAGGAGGAGAGGGGAGACCATGCTTACATGTTGAAGCTCACACTTACTTCCCTCTACTAAATTAGTTGCACTAACTGGTAATTAATTCGATTGCAACATTGGCCATTCTCAACTTCTTTGCTAACGCTGGCTGCATCATCAATAGATTGGAACGATAGCAAAGTCGGCCAGGAGATCCATATATTTCGGGTTGCAACCACATCATGGACATGGAACTGTGCAAATTCGACAGCAAGGGGCATTGTTTAGGGGGATTTGACATGTCTTGCTACACAACATGAATAGAATGGAGGGTGGCCCTCACCTCACCTCCTAGCTACTGGATCACCACTCCGAACCCCGGACCTTCTAACTTAAGTTGGCAAGGTCCGAATGACGAGTTGCGTCGAGCGTAAGGAACAAGGAATGGTACGGTCCACTTTCCCCAGTATTTCTACACTAATCCATCGTAGACTTGCTCCGGTCTGGCCATCACTAATCAGATTCCCGAACTAGCCCGACTTTTGCCCCGCGCCCAGACTTTGGTGGTGCGAATCCCGACCCTAGCCGACACGACTTGCCGTGTTGACGTAAAAAGGCCTCCGGCCCCCCTCTTTTGATTGGCACTCCGATTCGGATGATCCAGCGAGAAAACTGGAGGCGATGACTCGATGCTTATACCCCTTCCACCCCTTCCACCTTCTTCGATCCTTCTTCAGTTCAACCTCAATCTCCATTTATCACTGCAAACAAGAAACTACAAACATCTTATCCGCGAACTTTCCATACGACGAAAAAAAAAAAACATGACGGTCCATGCCAACTCCCCCGCGGCGCAGGACAACAAGCTCTGGGTCAAGACGCCCCTCATTGAATCCCATGGCCTTTCGGAAGAAGCAGGATGGTACGTTTCTCCCAAATATTCCCCATCTATTCTCGTGAAACCCAGCTTCTAAATCGTAGAAGCAGAGTCTTCCTCAAGCTTGATAATTTGCAGCCGTCAGGCTCCTTCAAGAGCAGGGGCATCGGCAATTACATGAAGTGCAGAGTTCTCGACCAGCCACCCGGAGTTAGCGGTATTCATTTCTACGCCGTCTCCGGTGGGAATGCCGGCATTGCCTGCGTCCACGCGGCCCGCGTGTTGGGATATCCCGCGACCGTCGTGGTGCCAACCACGGCGAAGCCGGCCATTGTGTCCAAGTTGCTGAACCTCGGCGCGACCGAGGTCCTGCAGCAGGGCAGCACCATCTTGGAGGCGGACGAGTATTTGAGGAAGGAGATCCTGTCCAAGGGCGACCCGCGCATGATCTACGTGCCCCCGTTTGACCATCCTGACGTGTGGGATGGCAACGCGACCGTCATGAAAGAGATATCCTCCCAGCTTCCTGACGGAGGGAAGCCAGACGTCGTGATATGCAGCGTCGGCGGCGGTGGCCTGCTCAACGGCGTCATGAGATTCCTTGACGGGCGTGGCTGGTCCGATGTCGATGTCGTCGCCATGGAGACGGAGGGCGCCGACTCCCTGAGGGCTTCCCTCGTGGCTGGCAAGCTGGTGACGCTCAAGCGTATCACCTCCCAGGCCAAGAGCCTCGGTGTCGCTAGAGTCTCCGCTACCACGTTGGAGTACGCGCAGCGGCCTCAGGTCAGGAGCGTCGTGTTGCCCGACAGTGAGGCTGCACGGGGCTCTCTGCTCTTTGCCCAGAAAGAGCGGATGATGGTTGAGCTGACCGTGGGTGTGAGCGTTGCTGTTTGCTGCGACGGAAGACTCAGCCAGATCCTCGGCCGACAAGTCGCCCCGTCGGAGAAGGTAGTCATCATCGTTTGTGGTGGCAATGATATTTCAGTCGAGACACTGGCCTTGTGGACAGAGCAGTATGGTCGATGAGCCACCTTTCTCCCCATCTGTTTCTTCTTCCTGTCTCGAGCCTCTCAGCTGGGATTTCATTTTCATAGTAATTAGGGGTTATCGGTTCAGGTGGTGAATCCATTAATTAATTACATGCATCCGTACATGCATCCGTTGTGATGGTCAGGGGCCCCAACGATCTACCGATTCCCATCGTCCCCCACCTGGCCCCGTCAAACCCGTGTCTAGAATTCGACAAGCTTCATCCCCGGCGCAGGATATCTGGTGCCATAGACGGGGAAGCTTTCCAAAATGGCCGCAATAGCTCCCAACTCCTCTTCAGACAAATTGACCGTCTCCGCATTCTCCTTCACCCTCTCCCCAGACCTCGCCCCCGCCACAGGGATAATCAGAAGGATACCGGGCTTCTTGCTCTTCAGCTTCACCCACGACAAAGCCAGCTGGGAAGGGGAAACCCCCTTGGCCTTAGCCAGCTTCTCCAGCTCCGCAACCAAGTCCAAAATCTTCTGAAAGTTCTCCGGCTGGAACCGCGGGAACACACGTAGATGGTGTCCCGGCGGCAAATCATCCAGCGTCTTGATCTTCCCCGTCAACATCCTAACCCCAAGCGGCGTATGCGCCACGACGGGAATCCCCAGCTCAGCACACGTCTCCGCCACGCCATTGCCAAAAATCTCGGTCGCCCACAAGCTCTCCTCCTCCCCCACCATATCAATCTTCGCCACAGCCGCAGCCCGCCGAATCGTCGCGGCCCCAACCTCGCTAAGCTGGATCCCTCCAATCTCCCCGGCCGCCACCAATTCCCCCAGCGCGCGCACCGTCTCCTCGCCCGGGACCTTGGGATCCACGCCAGCAACCCCAAAAACATATATCTTCTTCCTTCCAGCCAGAACCCTGTTCGCGTCCGCGACAAGGCGACGCACGGTCTCCGGCGAGCCGTCGATGAGAAGGGTCTTCATGTCGACGACGCCGCTCTTGATGCACACGACGACCTTGTCGGCGTCTTCCGGCTAGGCGGTGAAGTAGCGGGCCAGAAGGTGCAGCGAGTTGTTGGTTGGTGTGCCGTAGAAGTCGGCGCCGTTCCAAACGTTGACGCCTGCTGCTAGGGCGGCTTTGAGGACGGGGAAGGCGGTTTCGTCGGGCAGGACTGCGCTGGGGAAGGTCATGCCTGTTGGGGGTTCGATTATTATTCGTGGAGGGACAGGAAATGGGAGGGGCATACGTACGCATGAGGCCGAGAGCCGTTCTGGCCGACTGGTTTGCCTGCGAGGGTAATAGGCGTCTTGTGGGTGATTGGTGTGATGCAGGCTTCTTGGATGGATATTCGTTGATGATACCGAGGGCTTGCTGTTAACAAAGCGCCTTTGGGGAATGTTATTCGTGTTGATACTTAGCTTGAGATGACGAAAGATTATTGGGATGGGCGCGTTTTGCACAAATGGCAGGGAGTCGTGTCGAACCTACGGACTTAGACGGAGCAGTGATGTGGTTATGTCCGTCCCAGATGGGTCTAGAGTTTGCAGGCGCGTTTGTGCGGCAGGCTGGTCAGGGGTATTGACGAACCCGGATGCAACGACCAACTGTGGATACTGCCCCTATGCGAGTGGCACTGAGTATTTGGCTGGGATGAATATTAAGCTGGGTCAGAGACAGCGTGATTTTGGCATCTTTCGATTTTTATTTTTTATTTTATTTTTTGAATTGGGCGTAAGTTTGTCCCCTCCTCTCTACTCCCACAACGAACAATTGAGACTAATAACTTTGGTGAAATAGGCTTGTTTATTTCTTTATATACACTATTCGCATCAAGGGCTGGACCTTTGGGTTTGGGCCGATCTTCAGGTCGTTGAGAAAGGCATCAACGCATTTAAGGATATGTTTATTCTGGGAAAGGGCAAAGACAGCGAAGATGCTGTTAGCAATTAGGAAGTTCATTGGTTAGATACACTACACACGCTATTCATATTATAGAGCAGAGAGATAACTGGAATCAAGATAGAATGAAGGTTGGACTAGGTTCTGGAGGTGATGACCGATCCCGGAGGGATCTAGGGAGGGAACCCCGTCTGGCAGAAAAGTCGGGAAGCCTGCAGTACCTAGCCTATTGAAGAGGGATACGAAGTTGACCATTTTAACCAGGAAGCATCCTTGTGACTGCCCATGTGCTCATGATTATTGTATGCCACCATGACCCAATCAGAATAAGGCCATATGTAATTAATACATGCCGACCTCGCGCACAGACAAGGAATGGGCCGATCTTTTAAGAAGGAGCAGCTGGAAGATGTTATCTTCCTCTCCGTGTTCGGAGCTCGACCTTTCACTCAGAACATCAACGGTGGGGAGGAGCAGTGTCACAGGAGATCGGCTGATGCTCTATACCCAGCGCAATATCAATCTGGGTGGTTAACTGCATGTGTCAAACGAAGCACAAGCCAATGGGACTGCAGCAGTTCATGTTTAGGCCTTTCCCAGATGCGAGGCACCGATTGCGGAGGCAAGCATCATTCCGATCAACTCCCGAGTGTAATTCGAGATATAATAATAACCTGCAACTTACACGGCCTTTCATTGTTAGGGCTACACAAGATATTTGCAAAGAAAGACACAATATGGCCCAAAACAGCCCGGCAAATAACCTTTCTTCAATCCCCGAGACCATCGACGCATTCGGTGCGTTCAAATCCAATCCCTCCTTCTTCATTAACATCCTCCACTCACTCGCTAACCCATATTCCCACAGCACGCGGCGAATTCATCATCGTCCTCGACAACCCTACCCGCGAAAACGAAGGCGACCTCATAATCGCAGCCGAGGACCTCACCCCCAGCAAGATGGCCTTCATGATCCGCCACACCTCCGGCTACATCTGCGCGCCCATCCCCGAGTCCCGTGCCGACGCACTCGGCCTGCCCCAGATGGTCACCGTGAACGCTGACCCAACCCGCTGTGCATACAGCATCACCATCGACGGCAACGATCCAGCCATCGGCACGGGGATCTCCGCGGCCGATCGGGCCCGCACTTGCCAGATGCTGGCCGACCCTGCGACCACGGCGGCGAGCTTTAGGCGCCCGGGTCATATTCTCCCGTTGCGGGCTCGGGATCTTGGTGTCCGGGTTAGGTATGGGCATACGGAGGCTGCTATCGAGTTCTGCCGGTTGGCGGGCAAGAGGTTGGCGGCTGTGCTCTGCGAGATGGTGTTGGATGGTGAGGAAGATCAGATGGGCAAAACTGAGCGAGTCGGTGCTGGTATGATGCGTCGGGATGATTGCCTTGCTTTCGGGAAGAAATGGGGCGTTAAGGTTTGCGCTATTTCGGACTTGGTTGCGTATGTCGAGAAGAATGAAGGTCGGCTGTCTGTTCCAGGTGCAGAGTATTGAATTTTCGATGCCTACAATAAATACTAATTAATTATACTCCAACCATTTGACTTGACGATTGTACTCCATTGTTGAGAAGCCCGGCGGCGGCGGGATATATGGTGGCGTCCATGGTGCCGGCGCCCACAAGACCTGAGAAACCCGCCGACCACGCAACCAGAAGGCACAGACTAACCTGAAAGATATAATTAAGCTGTCGCTTCAGGGCCTCACTAGGCCTTCACTGTGCATATATATTACAAGCGCTGTACTTCGCCGTATTACTACGGTACTACATGTGGGAACTAGGCTGCTAATTACCAATTGCTTAGCAAGATTCCTAAGCCTTATCTGGAAGAACGATGCATCGAGAAAGGGGCCAATGCATGCTTGTATATCTTACCCCGTCGTGATGTATTAATTACACCGAACTAAGGTACAGTACCAAGGACATATTTTTCCCACCTTGCGGTTTTCCTCTTCCTCAACCTCACTCCTCTTCCAGATTCACGCTCTGGTCCTTGAATCTCCAAGCCTTTGTGCGCTGACGGAACAACACATTGAGTTCAGCAAACGTGCGCCCCTTTGTCTCGGGAATATTGAACGCCGTGAACACCAGCGAAAGAGTGCAGGTACCAGCGAAGAAAAAGCCCGCCTTCGCCCCCCATGCCCAGGCCCCGGGATTCAGCATGTATGGCGTAATGACATTGCTGACGATGTTCAGAAGGTTGTATGTCATGCGCGCGAGCACAATGGTCTTGCTACGCAGCTCGGACGAAGGCACTTCCGAGACTATGGCGTAGCATATCGGCCCCACGGTTATGTCGTAAATGAGCGTGTATACAATCAGCATGCTGCCAATGGCCCAGGCAATTGACGGTGCCGGGTTGGAGATGGTGCCGAGGCCCCCGATGATGATCAGAGTTACTTCCAGGCCGGCCAGACCCCAGAGATAAAGTGGTCGCCGCCCGCAATGAGGAAGGAGGAACCAGGCGATCAACACGCCGACGATGCCGAGCGCGTACTGGATCAAACTCATGTTGAATGCCTGCGTCGACGGAAGGCCGGCCTGCTGGTAGAAATACGTCGAATAAACGCGAAGACCGGTGCCGGACATGATCTGGATACCCCAGCAACCACACGCGATGATGGTCCGGCGGAGGTCGACACCGCGGAAGCAGTCTTGATAGTGTCTTCCAGTCCCGGTCTCCCTCTCCCTGTTGACAGTGACTTGCATCAATGTAAGCATCTTGTCGATGTCGGCCCCCGATTCACTACTGGATCGGGTAAGGCGACGCAGGTTGCGTCTCGCATCCTCAATGCGGTTCTTCCGGACACACCACCAGGGGGATTCCGGGGCGAATGTAATGCCGACGATCAAAGGGACGGGCCACATCCACTGCAGTGCGAATGGGATTCTGTAGGCCCACTGGTCGGTTCGCTCTGCCATGGCTCGCAAGACGCCGGCGGAAAGAAATTGCCCGAAGACCTAGAAATGAAGAGTGAGCCCAACTGTATGTATGCGCGAGATATTAATTGATAGATTATGCCACTTACCCAGCACAGATTTACGTATGTTGTTAGGTAGCCGCGAAGATTGACAGGACACACTTCGGCAGCGTAGGCCGTAGTCAGTGTCTGGAAGACGCCCCAAGGGATGCCTTGGAGAATCTGCCCGGCCAGGAGCACTTCGATGCTTGGCGCAAAGACCGGAATAAAGATGGCCGCCGTCATCCACACGAGCGATGCGAGCATTGTTTTCTTGAATCCTATGCGCTCCGAGATGTGTCCGTTCAGGTAGAGGCCGATTAGAGAGCCAATTGTAGCGCCGTTCGAGAGTCCAGCTTGCCACGGTGCGGGAATCTGGTATTTCCCGCTGGGCAGAAGCGTGCCGTACCGTTTCGTGAAAGCTGGCTGGGCGTTCAAGGACCCGATCAGCTTCGTATCGTATCCTTCCATGACGATAGCCGTCGAGAGAAGGACCGACCAGGCGATAGCGGCAGGATACAACTTCAGAGACTGAAGAAACGTGATCTCGCGCTCCTGCTCTGCTGCTTCTTGAGCATCGTGTAAGCCATCTCGGTCTTGGGGCCCCGTTTTTTCGCAGTGGTTGATGACGTCCTTGGACTTGAACTCGTCGGTGGCCATGTTGACGATGTCGCGAGCTGCACGCAAGGTTGTTCAGACAGGTTGGCGGGTTCAGTGTGTGCTTGTCTTGTCTTTGAAACCAAGCGGAAAAGGCATCTTAATTATAGCCAAATGGTTAATCTGGGGAGAAGGCCGCCCAGCCTGTGAATCTGGGGTAAGTATCACGACAGCGAGCTACGAGACATGGTGCACAGTCAATAGTGCACAATCAATCGGCGAGCCAAGCGAGCATGAGTGCCTAGGTATTATGTGCCACATGTTGTTCAGCACATGACCCACAAATCAGGATACGGATTCGGGACTAGTTCAGGGCTCTGGCCCCGCCTCCGCTTGTCCGCTCGCCGACGGTCGAGCCGATTTAAGCGAGCAGAACCGAGCCGACGTGGAAAAGTGGGGCATGCCGTCGTAGTCGGTCGTTGTCGGTGGCCAATAGGATGAAGCAGCATCTTAAATAATAGACGGTGTTGAGGGCCGTAAGCTGCTGCCGTAAGTGCAGTTGACGAACCTCCCATCCCATCCCGTGAGAGTGCCAGATCGGTTCATCCTCGAGATCACAAACTCGGAAACATGACGTACTCCAAAGTCCATCAACAACCACGCGCTTGGTGGAAGGAAGGCGTTGTGTATCAGATTTATCCGGCATCCTTCAAAGATTCCAACAATGACGGCACAGGCGACATCCCTGGAATCATCTCAAAGCTCGACTACATTCGAGATCTTGGGATTGACATCATCTGGATCTCCCCCCATTACAAGAGCCCTCAGGTCGACATGGGCTACGATATCTCCGACTTTGAGGACATTCACGAGCCGTACGGGTCCCTTGAAGATTGCGAGAGATTGATAGAGGAAATCCATGCGCGAGGAATGAAGGTCATCTTCGATCTTGTCATCAATCACACCTCAGACCAGCACCCCTGGTTTCTCGAATCGAAATCTTCCAAGACGAATCCAAAGCGGGACTGGTACTTCTGGAGGCCACCCAAGTTCGATCAACAGGGGAACAGACGCCGCCCGAACAACTGGCGAAGCCAATTCACAAAGCCTGCATGGACTTGGGACGAAACAACGCAGGAGTACTATCTCCATGTGTACGCCGACGGCCAGCCCGACCTGAATTGGGAAAATGAAGATTGCCGCCGTGCAGTCTACGGCAGCGCCATCAGATTCTGGCTGGAACGCGGCGTGGATGGCTTCCGGGTTGATACTGCCAACAAATACTCCAAGGTGCGAGGGCTTCCAGACGCGCCGATCGCCGAGCCCGACGAGGAGACACAGCTAGCAATGTGCCACTACGCCAACGGGCCGCGAATCCACGAATATCTCAAAGAGATGAAGGGAGTCATGTCTCCTTTCGACGTCATGACGGTTGGGGAGCTCCCTAACACGCCGGATCGTGCCGACGTCTTGAAATACATCTCAGCCAGCTCTGGGGAGTTGGACATGGTGTTCAACTTCGACACGGTCGGCCTCGGCCAGACTCCGGGAAATCGATTTTTGCCAATCCCCTTCGACAATGTCGACTTCAAGTACAACCTCACAAAGTGGCAGGCATTGCCCGAGACGACCGATGCTTGGACAACCGTGTTTCTCGAGAACCACGATCAGGGTCGGTCGGTGTCGCGATTCGCTTCGGACCTTCCGCAATTTCGCGAAGCCTCGGCCAAGATGCTCGCGACCGTCCTCACCAGCATGACGGGCACTTTGTTTTTGTACCAGGGCCAGGAAATCGGCATGATCAACGCACCGGCGTCCTGGTCGGAGCTCAACTACAAGTGCGTGCGGTCGGTCAACTACTTCAACGATGTTTGCGAGCGGGCCGGCAACGATCCCGCTGCGTTGGAGGAGGCCAGGAGGAACCTTCAGCGAGTTGCGAGGGACCACGCAAGAGTCCCCATGCAGTGGGATGACTCTGCCAATGCCGGATTTTGCGCCGACGGTGTGCAGCCCTGGATGCCTGTTCTCGAAAGTCACGTCGACATCAACGTCTCGAAGCAACTCGGCCGGCAGGACAGCGTCTTGGAATATTGGCGAAGTCTGTTGAAGCTCCGGAAGAGGCTTTCCGCCTTGTTTGTGTACGGGAAGTTTACTCTGATCGAACAGCAAAAGGACTTGATGATGTTTCTCAAGGTGGATTCGGGAACCGGATTACGAGCATTGACCGTTGCCAATCTGTCGAAAGCGAGGATGAGTTTCGACGAGGAACCGCACTTCCCGTTGGATGGGGCAGAATTGTTGATCCATAATCGTTCCTCAAAATTGGTGGATTTGGACCGGCGGATGAGTCTCGAGCCCTTTGAGGCGAGAGTGTACCTCAGGCGAGATTAACTCTAGCTTCGGACCGGGGGCATCTGCTACTTCCCTTTCCTTTCCTTTTCTTAGCTTATTGGTTCACAATAGATTAGAGTTCAATTGATGCAAAGATCATACATTTACATAAATGGGGGGACAATCCCAAATCTCTCAACACAGAAATATCTCGAGTCGACCCTTTCTCCCTTTCTAAACTGTTCTTCGGTCAACTCACGTATGAAAGCTTTGATGGTGGTTGTGTTCCATAGCGGATTAGATACCAATTCCAGTTTATCCAACGCCCAACGGACCTCATCCTGGGTGCTGCTTTCGACAGAGTAAAGGAAAAGCGGCCAGATGAAGGCCGGGTGGAGGCTGGTCCCCTCTGGACATGCCTCCCGTGCATCAATCAGTTTTCGAATCTCCCCTTTCGCAGCCACCGTGGTTGGTGATTGTGAATGAGACCTTCCGTGACCACGCGCATGGTAAATGATTTCCGCGTTGTAGGATATTTTGCAAAGTCTTGCCACAAAAGCCAGGTGGGACAGGTCATTTGCAGAATTTTCGGCGGCGGCGTGACTGATATCCGGAGTTGCAACCTCGAGCAAACACGGACGGCCCTCCCAGAGGTACTTTAAGCGTTGGTCAATATCCTTCGATATGTCGTCGACCTTCATCTCGTCGGCAGGAGTGCCCCTGGGCCGGTGGTGACGATTCAGAGCTGACACTCTGGTGCTGATGTGCTGCAACTCGCAGTAAAACTGAAACAGGGATTGCTGGAGCGAGTCAACGGCGGCGAGCGCGGCTGTAGGCTGATCCAGGCACATGGATGCCAAGGATGGAGGGGGTTGCTGCTCTGCTTGGAGCAGTAGTTCCGAGAGCTTGGGGCTGAGCATTCCTCGTCCACCAAGATGCATGGCCTTTGTGTGGAACAGGCGTAGCCAGGAGACGATACGACGAACAATGGGGGACCACGGCTGGCTTTTAGACCGCTGCTCGAGCCTCGTCACCAATATATCCTTCTGCTTCAGCGTGCCCGAGACAGTCTCCTGTTGAGCCACAACTTCGAAACAGCACAGCAAAAATGTGGCGACTAGTATGAGCTCCGTGTCTGCGCCTTCGTCTTTCAAGAGCGAAAGATAAGCGCCCTTAGCCGCGAAATATTCGGGTAGGGCATCAGCGCTGTCCCCATCGTCCACCAAGGTCTTGTACAGCGTCTCGACGGCTACTACTGCCGCCAAGACCGCCGGGTTGAGGGCTCCTAGTCGGGAGATGTGAACTTTCATCCTCGCCCAATTCATCGAGTCCCATGGTGTAATGAAGGGAGGTTCCACACTGGACAGGAAATATGAAAATGGTGACTCTTGATCCTCCGATATGTCATGGTTTTGGATGACAGCGTCCCCCAGAGCCCATTGAGGAGATGGGCCTAGGCCGCATGATTCATTCGTGCCTGCTGGGAAAAGGTCACCCCATTCGCCCGTCATGAAGTTGAAGTCGATTGAGGCATCGTCTATGTTCGTGCTCGATGACTCTGGGACCACCAGGCTACCGTCACCAGTGACGTAATGGGACGAAGTGGCGACATTGGTGATAGTGACAGGGTCGATATTGTCAAATTGGCCTTCGGCCCAGACACTGACAGACTTTTCCAGTGCCGTGTGTTCGTTATTAAGACCGCGGGAGATCAGCGAGAAGTCGAGAGGTGAAGCCTCGTAGAAGCAAGCTCTATTGAGACGTGTGCAGTTGTGGCAGATTGGTCTGGTTTCGTCACACTTGACTTTCCTGGATCGGCAAGTGAGGCAACCCGTTCGCACTCGACCTTTGCGCACGGGTTCGGGAGACATTGTTGGTTGCTTCAAGATCCCTCCAGGTTAGTAAGATTGTTTCCATCTCTTGGAACAAGTGTTTTCCTATCATGGACGGAGGTTGAAAGCGGGGGAGGCTACTCAGGGCTAGCCTAAAATGAGGGTGGCTTGGAACAGTTTTCCCAACGTGCAGGGGGTCTGTGCGCGACAAGTGGTCCCAGGCACGCCAGGCCAGCCAATAATTAGTTGCCAGGCGTGACAATGCTTGGAGAGGGCTGCCAAAGGCAAGATTAAACACACAATACGCCAACCAACACAACAGCCGCGACAAGCCATGAGAGACCCCAACCAGGGGTGGTAACCGCTCCAGACCCCTCTGGTAAGGTATGGCCCTGGCAGTAGTATTCTCCCCGTAGCACGCCGCGGCTCCGCAGCTCGTCCAGTCCCGTGCAGTTAAAATTCATCGTCGAATTCACCTCAAACCGCGATAGCACTTTCGGTCGGGACGGGTTGCCCGCGGTTGCCTTGTAATTGATGAACGGTTTGCTAGTTTTCTCGTAATTAGGAACTGCGGCGGAAATATAAGGATGGGGGGGGGCTGGGGCGAGACTTGCAAGAAATCATTTGTGAACGGGCCCTCGAACGTCATATTTGACACGTCGTTCCTCGGCCATATCCATGTCTTGGTCAAATTCCGTTCGAACGAAGCCGAGTCGGCGGTGCCGGAGGTCAGGTTGAGAAGCGGGTTTCCTGTGATGGCGATCTCCTCCCATTCGTAGTCCGGCCAGTTTCTGTGGAAGCTGAGGGTCGCCAGGTTTTTATTGTCCCTGATGTACAGGCTTTTCATGTGGTCGAAGTCGAGCGGCAGCGTAGTGAACTGGTTGTGCCCAGCGTGGAACTTGTCAACCGTGGCGTTCCACCAGGACGTCTTGTTCCGCGAGAAGTCCACCACGCCGGAGATCGCCACGGTGCCGGCTTCCATCTTGGTGAAGGGCTGGGCGCCGGCCCACAGGATTGAGAGGTTGCCATTGCCAGTGATATTGAGTCTCTGGACCTCGAGAAGCTTGAAGTTCAGGTGGTTAACGTTCGGTACGTGATCCACGTACACGTTACCTGCATTGCCGCTGTGGTTGAAGACGGAATCCAACGACGTGACGGCTACGCTGTGGATGTAGACGTCGCCCCCCTGGAGGGTGAAAATTTGCGGGTTCAGCGTGAACGATTGCAAGCTGGATAGGTCTGTCATGCGAAAGCCCCGTGCCTGGACCAGACCCGTCAGGTCAAGGGTCTCGAGTTTCGGTAGGCCTTCAACTGAGAAATCGCCCCCGACCTTCACTATATGGGGCATGCTGATCTCTGTGACATTTGGTAGGTCTACAAATACCACGTGCTTCCGAACAGCAAACGCGCCCGGCCAGTCAAAGGTCACAAGCGAGGGGATGGAGGTACAGTTGGTGGTCCCGTTGACCCAATCTAGGTCGTCTATTCTCAGGTCCGCAGTGGTCGGCTCGAATAGAACATCGCCAACGACTTCCTCGCAGCCAGCAAGGTTGTGAGCGTCTTGTGCAGTAACTACTACATGCGTTACAGCGTTGCACTCCGTGGCCAGCGTTGCTAGATCGCAATCAGATAACGATGACGGCGAGGGGTGTCGGATTTCCCAGAGTAGACTCACGACTAAGCCACGCGAGTAACACCACGAGGGCATACGCTGTGCTGCGGCGAATGAACCCCATCATGTTTGGTGCATTGCTTGCCCCAGGGTGACCAGTCTGCCGCGATGGTACTAAGCAAACCTAGCGGGGTGCAGCGGCTCTGCAGTCGTAGGAATTGAACTCAGAGCTTTTGGGCTGGGCCGAGGGGAAGGTTGAAGGATCAATTACTCTAGGTTGTTGGTAGGAAGTCAATGATGGGCAATTTCACGCAGTTAAAGTGAACATCGTACGGCAGCGAATCAGGACTTAGAATTTCCTATCAAATCCGTCGTCTATCCTGCGCCACACGGCTGCCAGTAGAAACACTGATGCAATCTCGGGATTTACACTTCGGTCTACAAATCTCGGCTGGGCATTTAACCGCCCCTTGCGCGCGCATGTATGTACCCTAGGGACCTATATGTCAGTAACTAATAGCGACCTCATTGCACGATTCAGTATTCCTAAATTTCCTATATCCGCATAGATTGCTTATAATTATTGCTTATTACCATGACTAGCGACTGAAGTCTTTCTATATTGTAGGCAAAGAATAGAGATTTACTGGGTAGTCGACAATCCTCGCCCGGACAAACTCAGCAAGGCCCTGCAAAGAAACAATAGTGTCAGCGTTTGTAAACACAATGTGGTTGTAGGAAGGATAGCTCCTGTAGATTCTCTCACCTTGCCAAGGCTATCAGGCCTCGATGTGTCTGTCACGCCGCCTCCCAGAAGGTCAAAGAGGACAAAGTGGACGCCCTTGATTCTTGGGAATTCGGTGCGCTCGATTCTAGACACAGTCCGAGCATCGTCCCCAAGCAGCTCGATCAACCTCTGAGTCGTTAGAAAAGAACGGAGCCAATCCCACTCTTCCTGTGACTCCCCTTGCGGGAAGAAGCCGATGTTGACGTTGGCGGCCTTATCCCCGGACCGCGCGAAGACCTTGTGCCCTAGAGGAACTCTGACCGTTGGCCCGAACGCGTCCAGTCCTACGGGGTTCGTGGGCTCGTAGTTCTCCTGGACTACTTCGTTAGGGCCGCTTGTCGTCCCGATGGAGTGAGAAACTGCGATGCAATCCTGCGAGCCAACCCAGTGTACTTTCATATCGACCTTGGACCGATCGATCAGCGCTGGGAAGTAAGCGAGGTACGGTCGCGGCTGGCCAGTACGCGCGTATTCGAGGTTTGGCGTAAAGCCGGGGAATGCCTGGCCGAGGTTTTGTATCAGGGGGTACTCGAAGTTGCGTTTGGTCAGCGTTTCTTCCTTCGCCGCCTGAGCGAACACCCGGATGACCGCGGTCGCTGCGTCCGAAGACCCGGGGTCGGGTGCGCAACCGCCGAGGATCTGTACGTCAAGCTTGTGCAGCTCTTTGGAGGCCAGGTCTCTGCGTAGCTGGGTCTCGAACGATCGAGCCTTCTCCTGGATGTCGAGGCCGATGGCATACACGAGGATCTCGGCCTGGTACCCGGCGTATGCTTGGATGGCGACTTTCAGAGTTTGCGGAGGAGAAAGGCCCTTGAATCCACTGACGCTCACGCGATCCGGTCCCTCCTGGGCCACTTCGATAGAAGAAAGATCGGCTATCACGTCGGGGTTGTAGTAATACCAACCCTGGATCTCATACATCAGCTGACTCCGAACAGTGTCGACGTTGAGGGGCCATTCTGGCCGGGTTGCTTCGTGGCAATGCAATGCCTGTCATTGAAGATCTCGGCAATCGGATATGACAGGTTGTAGTACGGCTGAATGCGCTTGAAGCCGCAAAAGTTTCCTCCCGTCTAATTAGCAGCGAAGGTCAGTCAGTCATTCTTTTCTTCCACTCACATGCCCAGGGGGTTAGATAATTACCCACCACGTAGTTCCCGCATTCAATCAGGTGCCCAGCGACAAGCCCCATGGCATGCTTGTCTAGTCCCCTGGACCCCAGCCAAACCACCACGTAGCAAGAGCCTGCGTAGTGCTCGCGTCAGTTGACCTGCCGGCAATGACAATGTCGGCGCCAACATTGAGCGCCGCCACGAAGCTGAATTGGCCGATGTACGCGTTGGCGATGATTGGCTTGTGTAGCCATGTGCCAAGCGGCTCCCCTGTCGTCAGATGTTTGATGTTTCTCTTGATATATTGAGGAGGAGAGACACAAAACCACCTACCTACCTACCTCTTAACGTAGTATACTCCTGCTAAGGCGTAGGCTCTAACAGCAGTAGCCATGTGATCAGCTGGCAGGCAGATGGAATTGTGCTTCTTTCCTACCTCTAGCGCATGTGACTGGTCAGGTGACCCTGATTAGCCCTAATACGTCTTGCGGTAGTGCCTAAATCTAGTTGTGTAAGTAAGGTAGGAAAACGCTAGCAGTGTAATCAATTGAATTAAAAGTGTAAGAAAGGAATAGAATGCGGTAAATTGAGTATTATTGCATAGAAAGCTTGGAAATAACTAAGGTGTAAAGAGTGCTGCCTGTAAATCTGTGTAAGTCTATGTAATTGATGATAATCTTACAATTTAAAGCCTTAATCATGCTTTTATATAGAAGCGTAGAAAATCTAGTCTAAAGCTGACTTATCCTAGCCTAAAGTAGCCTATGCCTTTTCTATTTACCATGTTACACCTTTCTTCAAGAATCTGCCCTTGTCTTTGCAAAGATTTTTAACTTTAAAGTCTCTAATTAAGGTAGGAAAATAAAAAGAAAAGAAGTAAAAGAAATAGTAGGAAATGTTGTAAGGTGTAGATGTTGCGCTAAGGCAGCCTTTGTTGCCTTGATTCCTAGAATCTAAAGGCTAATTAGGTTTTCTTTCTCTTTTTCTTTGCAAGGTTTACCCCTAGCACCTTTAAAATAGCTGCAAAATTATCTCATTCTACCTATCCTGTAATATAGGTAGGTATTTTAAAAGCCTAATTATCTTTATACTAAGCGTTTGCAGCGTTAAAGATTTGCATAGCTTATAGGCAGCCTTTAGCCTAGTCATTGTCTAAGAAAACTCTCTTTTTAGAAATCACTAGCATTACTTTCTTAAAAGCCTTTTCTTTGAAAGTCTTTTCCTTAAAAGTCTTTTTTTTCTTAGCTAAGAGTAATACTAGCAAAGGTGTAGTTGGTAGAGTTAGTATTAGCAAACTAGCTAAGCTTATTGCCAAGGCATTGTTGTTGTCTAAAGTGTTAGCCTAATTAAAAGCCTTTTTTTTAGCTTTGTAGTTTTTGTTAAAGGTAGCTTAGATAAAGCCTAGCTTTTAATAGGCTATGTAAAAGATAGCTAGCTTGTCTAAATGCTTTAATCTAAAGGTTACCTTGTCTTCTTTTCTTAGCTTTTATCTAATTGCAGCTAAATAAGCTTTTTTAACTTTAGCTTTTTAAAGGTTTATAGTTATATATTAGGCTTGCAAAGATTAAGTCTCCTAGTCTATATCTTTGTAGCTATTTGTAAAAGTCTAGTAATTTCTTATTGTAACTTTAATTGCTTTAATTACTAACAGCAAGCACTTTTAATCTCTAGTCTAGCTAGTTAAAGATGCTACTATAGCTAGCTTAACCTTTTTAACAGTTAGGTTTATTTTAAAAAGCTTTAACTAAGCAATCAACTAATTTAACCATTTTACTACAATAGCATTTTAAGTTATTAGCAATAAGTTAAAGTAAAAGACTTTTCTATTCTTTTAATCAAGCAGCTTAATGCTTTAATAGCTATCTTACTTTATAATAGAATAAACAAGCTATATAAGAATTCTTTAGTCTATAATGCTTATATAGTTAAATATATTTATATCAATCCTATCTATACTTTTCTAGTTTAAATACCAAAGCAATAGGAAAATCTTTATACTTTTAATATCTTTAATAGCTAGGCAAAGCAAAGCATTTGCTACTATTAGCTTAATAGCTTTTTTCTTAATCATATAGCTTTTATAGTTAAATAGGCTAGCAATATACTTGCAAATAGGCATTTAATATATTTTATTTTTATCTAAATAAGGTAAGATTAGGAATTTTAAAAATATATCTTTTAGTGTAATTTCAAAGGCTAGGTTGTTATATAAGATTTAAAGCAGTTAGCTATCTTGCATCTTCTTAGCATTTTCTTTCTAATTAAGCAAATGCTAAAGGTTTTTTAAGTATATAAGGTTGTAGAAGTTTATTTTTAGGTAAATATAGGCAGCTAAATTAAACATCTCTTTAAAGTCAAAATCTTCCTAATTTAGCACTAAAGCAACCTATAGTCAAAAGGTAGAAAATGCTAAAAAAAGCACAATCTTTTTTGCCTTGTAATTAAATAGTTTGCTATTGTTATTAGCTTGATTAAAAGTAGCTAGGTTTTTTTTCTCTTTTTTTTTAATAGCTGCAAGTACTTTTTTAAAGTTAATCAAAACAAATAAAGCTATCTTATTAGAGATTTTTGCATTAGAAAAAGTGTTAAATTAGTGCTAATTGCAGTAATAGTTTAATTGGAAAGACTAAAGCAGTGTAGTTAAATTTATCAAATAGGCTTGCAAAAAAAAGGTAAGTCTAGTGACAAAAATAGAAATAGCAAAGCTTTTTGTTAAAAAGTCTTTGTTGCATATTTAGTCTAGCTAGCTAATTCTATAATACCTTTAATTAGCTTTTGCCTTTTTTTGCCAAATTTGCTTCTTTTTTATTGCTTTTATCTGCTTACTTTTTAGCTAGCTTATTTTTTCTTCTTTAATCTTTTTTTCCCTTTAACTTTTTAAGATCAACCAAACCTTTCTAAACTAGTCTTAATTACTATCTTATCCTTTTAATAGCTTTTAATTAGGCATTGTTTGTTAAGATTAAAAAGATTAATAGCTATATTGCATAGATTGCAGTTAATTTGCCAAAGCTTAATAGTTGCAAGGATTTTTCCAAATTATAAAAAGCTATAGGTTTTGCCTTACTTACTTTATAATCTTGTCTTTTGCTAATATAGATTAAACTTTTTATGCTATCTAAGTTTATAAGATTAATAGTTTTCTAGGCATGTTATATTACAAATAGGTTTTTCCTAATAACTTAGCTGCAATTAAATACCTTTTTACTTCTTTTAAAATTGACAAAAAGTGCTTGTTATAGCTAATTTAATACCTAATAGCTATTTTAAACTTTATTCTTGTTAAGCTTTTAACTAAAGCTTTATTAGGGTATTATTTCCACTAGTTAATAAAGCATAGTTACTAGGTTTAAAGCCTTTTTGTCTAGGCTTTTAGGTATTGCAATGTTGTCTTTTGCAACAATTGTTACAAGATATATTAAAGGTTAAAGTTTTTAATTAACAGTATAAAGATTATAAAGCCTTTTTTTTAAGTATAGTAGTAGGCTTGCTTATGTTTAGCCTTTAAGTTAAGGCTAAGAATTTGTCTCTTAGGAAATATCAAACCTTTTACCTTAGGAAACACTAGACTTTGTCTTTCAAGAGACGCTAAATCTTTACCTTTAAGAAACACCAAACCTTTAACCTTTAGAAGACGCCTAATCTTGTCTTTTAGAAGACACTAGATTTTCTTTCTAAAAGTTACTAAACCTTTACCTTTAAGAAATGCTAGATCTTTACCTTTAAAAGTTACTAGTGACGTGGTGAATGGAAAAGGCATAGGCTGCTTTAGGCTAGGATAAGTTAGCTTTAGACTAGATTTTCTGCGCTTTTATATAAGCGCGCAATTAAGGCTTTAAATTGTAAGATTATAATCAATTACATAGACTTACATAGATTTACAAGCAGCACTCTTTATACCTTAGTTATTTCCAAGCTTTCTATGCAATAATACTTAATTTACTGCATTTTATTCCTTCTTTAAGTCTTTAATTCAATTGATTATGCTGCTAGCATTTTTCTATCTTACTTACATAACTAGATTTAGGCATTACTGTGAGATGTAATAAGGCTGATTAGGGTTACTTGACTAGTTATATGCGCTAGAGGTAAGGAAGAAGCATAATTCTATCTGCCTGCTAGCTAATTATGTAGCTACTGCTATTAGAGCTTATACTTTAGCAGTAGTATATTATGTTGAGAGATAGGTAGGTAGGTGGTTTTGTGTCTTTTCTCCTTATATTTAAGAGGCAATCTAGGATTTGATTTACAAGGCTTACTAGAAGGCTGCAGTTTAATTAGACTGCATAACTATGAGAAAAGCTAGGGTATTAGCTTGACCCTAAAGGCTTTTAGTTAGTATACTCTTTTCTTTTGTTACAAACTAAATATAAAGATGCTTTAAAAGCAGTAGCTTTTTTATTTTGCAAAGCAACTAGCTTTTTGCATTGCTAAGGCAACCAAGCATTAAGCAAAGAAGACTTTTGATTATGCTAAAGTAGCATTAAAACCCTTTCCTTTTCTTTTCCTTTTCTAAAAGATCTTAAGATAAGATAATATAAACCTAGAGTTACCTAATTAGCTAAAAAAGTAGCATGTTAAGAAAGAGAGTATAATTAGACAAGTGCTAGGATTAGAAAGAAAGAAAGGACAAAGATTAAAGCTAAAAGCTATGATAAGAGGATTAGGAAAGCTAAAGGCTAGTAAGGTTTAGACTAAACGACTTGTCTTAAAGCTTAAAAACTAGCTAGTACAAACTGATTAGTTAGTTGCTAAGAAGGCTAATGTATGTGCAAAGAGATGCTAGAATGTTAAGACAGGAAAGAATTGCCTAAAAGAGAAACCTAAAAAAAAAGACTCTTTAGTTTAAAAAGTAGTAAAGAAAAGACTTATAATTAGTAATAACATAAAAGTCTGCATTTAGGCTAAGGTAGTAATAATATTGCTATGGTTTATATTCCTTGGCATAGAAAGCCTAAAAAGCATCTTGGTATTTGTTAAAGACTTAGAATTGTAAGGATAGGCTATTGTGAAAAACCTAAAGCTTCTAATTAGATATCTAGAAAAGGCAAGCTACTTTTATAAGGACTAGGAAAGCAAGAATTAGATGATAAGCTTTTTGCAGGCAGAGGAAATTAGACTAAATTATAAAAAGAGAAAGTCTAAGCAGTTATCTACCTTGCAAGTTACATAGGCTTTTACTAAAGATTCCAATTCTTTAAAGCAGCTTACTTTCCTTCTATTATATTAACCTACCTCTAGCTTGCTACAAGATTAGACCTTAATACCTTTAAGAATAGCAATGCCTTTCTTTATAGCAAAACCTTTTCTAATAGCAGGCTTTTAATATTAAGTCAAGTTAGTGCTTTTAATGCCTTTGCACAAGGAAATTACAATCTTTAATAGCAAGAATGTCTTAAAATTCCTAGAAATTTTTAGCTTATATACTAATCAAAGCTAGCTTATAGATAAGCAAAAGAAGAGATAGACTAAGCACTATATAAAAAAAAGGCTGCATATTACTATAGAGATGGTTTTAAAGCACAAGACTTAGAAAGAGAATATAAAGGCAATAAAGTTGCAATAAGGCAGTTAAGACTCTAAGTTAAACTCTAATCTCTAGACTAAGCTTTTTGACTTTTACTAAAAAAAGATTAGATTAAGCGCTTACAAATTGTTAGCAGCAATTGCAAAGTATAACTATCTTATCACAAAGGCTAGCAAGACTTGAGATAATAAAGACTTAACTAAGTAATTCTATTAGAAGCTTTTTGATTAGAGAAAGGCAGACTTATGCAACTGATTTGCTTTAAAAGAGATGTCTTTTAAAAACCTTCTGTAAGACAAGCTAGTAGATAAGCTTTAGAAATAAGCCAATAACAAGATTAAGAACCAAATTAATAATACTAATAGCTAAAGCATCTTAGACTTTAATTATTTGACAGACTAGTTAGATGCTAGTGTAGACAAAAAGCTAGTAAAGCGCTTAGCAAAGAAAGAGAAAAAGGTTGCTTTTAAAAAGTTAACTCTAAAAACCAAGACAGAAAAACCAGCCTTTATAAAAGCTTAGAAGCTGCAGAAAGACCCTTATATAGACAATATAATCAAAGAGTTTGAAAAATTCAAGATTAATAACCTTTAGACTTACAAGAAAAACAACTAGCTGCTTAGCTAGCTAATTAGCAAGCTTAACACTTAAATTAAGCTAATAAAAGGGTATTAGTAAGCTAACACTAACTATGCTAAGGTTGTCAACATTAACATCTAGTATTTCTAAAGACTATAAGGCTACTATTAGCTGCAAGGTTATATAGATTAGCTATAAGGCTATAATTAAGGCTACAATTAGACAAATTGTTACTTTAGAAAGACTTTTAATTACAACTAACTTTAAAATAGCTAGTATATGCTATTAGTATGCTTTTACTATAGCATAGCTAAGTATATATACAACTGCTACGCAAAGCTTAATCACAACATTTACAAAGGCTTAGTATTAATGTAGTGAATAGAAAAGGCATAGGCTGCTTTAGGCTAGGATAAGTTAGCTTTAGACTAGATTTTCTACGCTTTTATATAAGAGTGTAATTAAAGCTTCAAATTGTAAGATTATGATAAATTACACAGACTTACACAGATTTACAAGTAGCACTCTTTACACCTTAGTTATTTCCAAGCTTTCTATGCAATAATACTTAATTTACTACATTCTATTCCTACCTCCAAATACAGCTAAGCTATGTAGTAGCTATCTAAAGAAAACGCTATACAAATTGCAGACCCACAATTGAAGACAGGGGGTAGCTGCTGTAGAAAAAAGGAAAGTAGCTGCCAAAGACTTTTTCTTAGCCAAAATAAACAAAAGTAGTATGCTTTTAATTAGCAAATTGAGAAGAATCTAGCTATAGAACTTTTAGTTTCCCAAGCAGCAGGTGCAAAGAGGTAAAGCTATGTTAGAATTGTAAGCGTTAAGGTTAGGATAAGTTAAAGCAAAATTGCAATAGACTAGGGTTAAAGACTAACGACTAGTTAGAGTAGCTATTTAGTGCAAAGGTAGCATAATAAAAGTAAACAAAAAAGTAAAAAAGGGTTGAGATCTCAAGGTTGAGTAGAATAGTTTAAAGCATTGAGATATTATTAGGTTAGCAAGAAATCATAAAGCTATTTAACTGCTTGCCTAAATACTTGTTTGTTATTTGCACAAAATGCAAGGTTAGATGTTATGCAGGTAAGGCTAAAACCTATTTGCGCAAAAAGCATAATTATATAAATGCAAGGTAGCAAGTGAAAGTTGTAAAGGCAGTAGAGAGATTAAAAGGTATTGTGTAAAACTAGGATAAGTTGCAGACATTTTAGTTCCTGCCACTAACAGTTGACCTAATCCTATTCATTGCATTGCCTAAGTCTAACAGGTTGCAATGCAACAAGTATAGGTTTGTTACATAAGGCAAATGATAAATAAGAGATTATTGTAGGAAAAAGCATAGATAGAAGAGTAGATAGGTTAAAGGTAGCAATATAGTAAAAAGGGCGAAATAAAAGTAAGCAGTGCTGTAGACAATAAGCATGCATTGCTAGTGGTTTTTCTAGTCGCATGTAGCAAGTAGGTGGTTTAAGGTTAGCTAGGGTAGCAAGCTAGCAATAGTAGCAAAGATAGGTGCAAAGACATTAAAAAAGCAGCTAATACAAATCTATGCAACTTAGACAGCGCAGTTTAAGTCAAAGAGGCAGTTAATTAAGGCAGCCAATGAAAAGGCTAAGCCAAATAGATAGTTAGACTATGTTAATTGGCTAACGCATTTGAAAGGTTTAGACTTAGCCTAGTTGCGCAGCATAGTTAAGCCAATTGGCAAAGACAAGGTGATGTTGCAGTAGATATAAAAAAGCATAGAGTAGGTGATAGAGTAGGCAAAGAGGGTGGTAGTAAAGTAGCATAAGCATGCAATGTTGTTTGAGATTAACAAAAAGGAGGTACATGTTAAGTAGAAAAAGCTATTTGACAGGCAGATAGAGAAGGATATGTAGGCAGATTACAAAAAAGTATACTGCAAGTTGTTATATTATATATAGCAGATATAGGAATAGGATGATAAAGACTAGCTGCTATATGCATTTACTGAAAAGCAAGGTAATTTGTTTGACAAGTTTTGCAAGGCAGTAAAAGAGTATATGTAAGTAGAAGGCATAATGCTGTTAGATAAGGTAGAGTAGCAAAGGTGTAAAGACTAGGCAGACTAGGTAGACTAGTTGTATTTAGATGCAATAGTTGCATTTTTTGACTACCAATATAAAGACATGCTATACAAAAGTGTATTAATTAGCAGTTTGGTAGTATTAGAATTACGCAATAACAATGGTTAGTATAGGCTAGAGAATTACATGCTAAAGTATTTGGCAGTCATTAAGATAGCATAAATGTTAGTTATGTATTAGTTAGTAGTTAAGTAGCAGGATGAGATAGCAGTGTTAGAGAAGACAATAAGTGTAGAGAAGGTGCAAGAAGTAGCAACTAGGTTATTCAAAATCACCTAGCTAAAGGTTAAGCAGTTTATAACAGTTGTGTTAGATAAGTCTAAGCTAAGCCTAATAGATTAGATATTTGATTTGCGCATGTATAAAATATAGGTCTAGTTTACAATGCTAGCAGCAAGGATAGTTAATTAGGTTAAGGATTAGATTACATACTAGTAGATAAAGATTAAGACAAACGATTTGGCAGATATGTTGTATAAGATGGTTAGGAAGGTAAAGGCTAAATTAGGCAAGCTATTGATAGTAAAAGGCGATGATTTTAGGTTAGTGCTGGCAATTAAGTAAGGGTAGATAAAGGATAACTATAGCAAAGACTAGGTTGGATATTTATTTTTGCAAGACAATTGCAACAAGTGGTTGGCAAAAGGTTAGGGTTAGGTAGTGTGGCAGATTTTGCAGCAAGTAGATAAGTAAAAGAAGTAGATAGCAGCAAAAGGCAGCAATAAAATGCTTAGGGTTAGGGTTAGGGTTAGGGTTAGGGTTAGGGTTAGGGTTAGGGTTAGGGTTAGGGTTAGGGTTAGGGTTAGGGTTAGGGTTAGGGTTA
>NW_026848193.1:0-83865 GCF_030411735.1 Phialemonium atrogriseum | reverse complement strand
AATTAACGCCCAAGATAAAGAGGACTTCTCTGATCCGCGCCATTTTTGCGCCAGGGTTGGTCTTGCGCGGATAACAGGATACATATGTAGGCAGCGCCCGCCTCCCCCCCCCCCCCCCCCCCCCCGGGTCTTGTAATTACATGTACGGCAGCAAGCTAATGGGGGCAGTGAGCGAGATATACTGTCTGCCCGGCCGGAAGAAGGACACTTTTGTCCAAAGGGTTCATCGTATCCTCAGCAGCCTCCGGAACTGGGATGCCACGCTCCCAGAACATCTGGCATTTCGCTGGGACGATTCGAACCGTCATGTTGCCAGCCTCCACCTCTGCTACAACCAGTGCATCATCCACACCACCCGGCCAATCCTCCTCCATCTATTCCGGACCCAGTTCCATTTGAGCGGCCCCCGCATCCAGGAGGAGCAGCAGCAGCAGCAGCCATCGACCTTCTCGCCCACGACTACAGCACTAGCCGATAGCTGCGTCAATGCCGCCCGCACATCCAACAAGATCCTGTCCAAGCTCTTCGTCGATGGCACACTGGCCACACTCGGATATTGGGATGCACACTATCTCTTCTCGTCCACCATGATCCTAATCATGTCGGCGGTCATGGACCCTAACGTTGCCGTCTCCGACCCCGTGCAGACGGCGTTCAACTTGCTGCGCTCCATGCGGGACGACGGCAACATCCCGGCCAGCGACTACTGCGATCGCCTTGCCTTCATCCAGACGAGCCTCTCAGAGTTGGGGGAGGGGGCCAGAAGAAGAGATGCTACAGATGAGGGTCCCGCTGCCAAGAGCCCGACAGCCGCTCATGCCGGCGGCCAGGAGGGGCAGGCAACTGGGCATGATTGGGGGTTTGAGAACAGCTGCCCGGGTGGATTCGAGAGTCGGAAGTTGGATGATGATTTTGACGCGCTGGCTAACCCCTACATCGACGACTTTCTAGCAGAAAAGAGCTTTGCCTGGTCGTCTACCTCCTTCCCGGATGGCAGCACTTTGCAGCAACTTGCCAACGAGCTCGGAGACAGCTTTAATTTTCCGGAGCTTAACTAATTTGAAAAACGGGTAACTGTACGAGGAGAGGTAGAAGACTATCCACATCGTGCTCCCTTGGTCAGATTGTGCCATCATTGTTAAGTCGGCATTGTGAAATCGGTAGGTCCAATTGACGTGTGACATTGACCGCGGCATATCCATCTATGACTAATTATTACAGAGGCTCCTGTAGAGACAGGTCGATGATAGCCCCCATTGGGTTGAACTCTCCCGCGACCTCGGGAAGGGTGACTAGGACGCCAGTTGAGACAGCCGGGCGAGAACCGAGATTACTGGGTATCAGCAAGCTGTTGGGGGTCGTCCCCCGCTCACCCCGGATTTTGAGGGCCCGTCTCCCTGTCAGTTAGGCGTCTGGACAATCGATTGGCATGTGCTAATCTGCGGGGATGGTTGATACCCCGTGTGCGGCTGCGGCAGTGAGCAGCCTAGGGCGATGCAGTGTACTCCGTACGGATTACGATGTCCAGCGTGTCTCTCGGTTCCCCGAAGGAAGAGCCGAGCGGGGATCATCGGCAAACTAGTGCTGGGGCCGAGTGGCGATTGATCGGCAACACAGAGCTAATACCGAGCGGGGTCGGGCAAGATAGAACTGGGCCGGGCTCATTGCAGACGACGGCCACGCAATACCGGCGCTCATGTGTTGAATCGGCATCTAGAACGTTGTAATGGCATCAAATTATTGCGCCCCCTTTTCCGTTATTCCCCCCCCCCCCCCCCTTTTCGCCCTTCCCCCCTTTCCCCCACCCCTCCTTTTTAATGAGAGTTCTCCATATTAACCAGTAATTAATTATTGGTCGGAGTTAGCGGGATCACCAACAGCTCTGGCACGCGACCCAATGGTTAGTGATTGAGGTCAATTGCGACAGTGATGAGACGAAACAAGTCTGTGACAGGGAATACAGTATCGCCACGGCAATTTATATACTAATTACACCGGTGGTACGAGAGAGTCCTAACGTCCAGTAAGCTTCGTGATTGCCTCAGCACATTCCTTTCCCGCTCTAGCCAGAATCCCAGAATCCTGCTGTACCAAGACGAATCCAGCCCCCAGCTTGTTTAACGCCCAGTCATGTAACTCGGCATTCTCGTAAATCCCAGCCAGACCAAATATCTTACCGTGCTTCTTGCACGCCTGGCTCACGGCCTCCACAGCCGACCGGAACTCGTCACTCGTGAACTGGGCCGGGACGCCCAACTCGGTTGCCAGATCGTTCGAGCCGATCAGGAGGACGTCGACCCCTTCCACCGAGGCGATTTCGTCTGCGTTCTTGATGCTTTCGCGCGTCTCCATCATGACGAACACCGACGATGCCTTAGCGTTGTTCTCCCCGACGAAAACCTCGGCCGGCGTCGGCTTGAGAGAGAAGTATGGAAGTTGTCCCGTCATCGACCTCTTGCCAGCCGGGGGGTATTTGGAGATGGAGACGGCAGCGATGGCATCCTCTAGAGCCAGGGAATTGGTTAATTAATTCCAGTCATCGGTAGGGGGTTGGGATGTCGGGCAAACCTCTGTCATGAATATGGGGGAAAACAACACCCATGGCCCCCCCGTCCAGGACGCGTTGCACGAAGCCGTCGCCGCACTGGTATGGGACCCGAACGAAGGGCGTAATCCCTGCATACAGGCCAGCCATGCTCAGTTGGCTGGCATCGTTGACGGACAGTGTCGAATGCTCCAGGTCGATAAAGAGTGCGTCGAACCCGCCATTGGCTGCCAGCTGGACCACCTGCGGATTGGTGACCAGCCGAATGCCAAAGGCCTAAATTCCTAGTCAGTAGATGTCAAACAGATCACTAGGACATCAGACCGGGGCGACGTGCTTTACAGATCTGGCCCTTGCCGGTTTTCTCCAGCAAATTATTGGTGAAATTAGATCCCATGGTGTCGTTCAAGTTAGCACGTAAGCTCGCAGGCTGCACGAGAGAAATGTCGAGATTCACGAGTTTTATCGGACAATGCGAACCGTTATTGACTGTCCATTTAACTGAGGGTTTGGCTAGCGGGAATCATCCTCTCAACACCGGGCTGTGCCAGCCGCAGCCGTAGTGCCTCCATGTATGCACAACTCGGCTTCAACTCTGCGGTGCCGGTGTGGGCCGTATTCTAGTCTAGCGGTCCGCCAAAAACCTGCTTCTGTGACTGCACTATTAGTTCCCTTGAATGACTGGGGTCTAGATTGTCGGACCTGTATGCCGGAAACTGTCTGGTATACCAGGAAAAACGCACGCAATCAAGATTCCAGGTAGTGGGTATTTAGGGACCGCATTGTAAATTTATTCCGGGCTCGAGGTCTGAGGAAACCAAATCCAATTAACGCCCACCCTCTGTTCCGGGCCTGCTCTCGACTAGAAGATGTTTGAACAGGTTCCCCCAGGTCCTGTGGATCCCTTCTTCCACCTCAAGAAGAAGGCCGACCAAGATAACCACCCAGATAAGGTAGACATCGGGGTAGGGATCTACCGAAGCGAGCAGGGAGCGTGCCAGGAACTAGCTGTGGTGAAAAAGGCAAGTCCGTCTTGAGACCGAGGCGACGAGCCAATTTGCTAACTGTACGCCAGGCAAAGAGAATACTAGACGAGCTTGACTTGGGACATGATGTAGGCACCCGGCAATAGCGCACGATCACCGAGACATCATTAACGAAAGCTTAGTATGGGCCGACCACAGGGGATGACCGGTTCTTGAACCTTGCCGCTGAGGTTATGTTTGGCCAGGCCAGCGAACCTGTGACCTCAAGACGTGTGAGTGACACACTCGACGTTCCCAGGATTGCAAAAATAGGTACAAATTAACTTTTGGACCTAGGTCGCATCCGTCCAAACACTGTCTGGTTCGGGTGCCAACCACCTTGCGGCTGTCCTAATAGCGAAATCCTTCGAGCTGAAGCCCGAGATACACATTGGCATGCCGACCTGGAGCAACACGAGGCCTCTCTTTGAATACGTCGGTTTAAAGACAGTTGACTACCCCTACGTGGACCCTCAATCATCCGAGATCGACTTTGAGTCTTGTTTGAGCGCCATCCGAAATGCACCGCGAGGTAGCGTCTTCCCTCTGCAGGGCTGTTGCCACAACCCGACCGGCAAGGACCTCACGCCCCAGGAGTGGCAGCTCCTTGGAGAGGAGATGAAGGCAAGGGGCCACTTACCCTTCATTGACATAGCCTACCAGGGCCTTGGCGACGGGTTGGACGAAGATGCTGCTGGAGTTCGGATACTCTCTCACATGGGCATCGACATGATTGTCTGCCAATCCTTCTCCAAAAACTTCGGCCTGTACGGCGAGCGTTGCGGAGTTCTCCATGTTGTTACCCAATCGGAAACAGTCGCAGCCAACGTAAAAGACCAGTTGAGGAGCTTGATCCGGCGCGAATACTCGTCGTCACCAGCATATGGCTCTCGTCTAGTCACAATCGTGCTGGATGATCCTGAGCTGCGCGCACAGTGGTAAGCGGCAAGGACGCTCCCGAATGGTCGGTACTCAAATCATGAAACATGTCACTAACAAGTGTGGCTATTGAAGGATCCAGGAACTTTCATCCATGAGAGCTAGGCTGCAAGAGAACAGGACTCGACTTTACAACCAACTGACAATCATGCTTAAAGTATGTCATCCCTCTTGCCGAGACAACAGCACTCCACGAGCTAACAGCTTCTCCCAGACCCCGGGCGATTGGAAGCATATTGTCGAGGAAAAGGGACTCTTTTCGTAAGTTGTGTCACCGTCTCCGAACTCAGCGGGTTGCGGCGTTAACTCAGTTGATTAGGTGCCTTGCCATCAATCCCGCGCAGTGCAATGCCTTGATCGACCAACATCACGTCCATCTACCCGCAAACGGCCGCATCAATGTGGCCGGCCTGAATACCAATAATGTAGAGCGAACAGCCCGGGCACTCGATCAAGTGGTTCGAGAACAGCTATCCTGAGTACTAGCCCAGCTTCCAGCACAGTTGTTACTATACCCACTACAGCCCATACGGACGGAGCATGGAGGCAACGACGAACAAGTCTCGCGAGGTGGCGTTGGAGAGTGGGGTTATTTGAGGAGCTGGCGTCTAGCAATTTAGGCTCGGTGATGCGGGGGAATTGCCTGCTAGTAATTAATTATTGCACATGTTCGTCCAGTATCGTGGCGCAATTGAACGACGCCCCAATGGGAGGCAAGGTGATGCGCGTGACGAGGCCGGCAACAGTTCAGGTCCACCACGGCAAGCGCCTCGCATGGCTGTGTGGCAGGTAGCCTTATGGGCATCATCCCAGGCCTTCTGTAGTAGCACCAGACCCTTCATCGGTCCCGGCTCCGACAATGTGTCGACTTTGTAGCTCAGCAGCGCCTCTTTGCTGACCCTCTCGCAACCCGGCGGCGGACAGTCAGAGATGGTGACGCTGGTCCGCTGAGACAAGGGAGAACCTGGTGATTGCCGCTCGTTAGGGTGGCCGGGGATAAGGACACTAGGGCTCTCCCTCGAACTGCACAAACTGCATGAAGGTGCCAGAGCCATCCTCAGTAGACAGGTGGGGCTTGTACGAGGAAGATGGGGAATGGGGGAAAGGGGTAAAGAGGGACAGGGGGGGGAAAGGACGATAACATACATCGCTCTAGTCGAGTCTATTACCCAAACTCTTGCCGTCAACAGCAGCACATTTCAGTTATTCAAGTTCCCAAGAGCCAAGGTTGGCTACTGTGAATGAATATAGCAAGTTGAGTTACTATAAAACATGAATTGTCTACAGACGAATCAGACCACGGTTCCGTCGAAACAAACGGTCCTTGCAAACAGCCCTCCAGTCACGACCGCCATCATCAAGTCCCCTTATTATTGCTTCAAGCGTCGCACTTCTGCCATTGAAGGAAGTGAATTTGGGTAAACTTTAGATCGGTGGAGTCGACCTGGGACAATCGTCAGCTAGGTATCATGGTTCTTGACTTCATGGGAGGGCACTTACTGTGAGGAGGGCATTCTGCGTCGCATCCGGAGGGGAGAGTCTGACTTCGGAATTGATGTTGAGGAGACCTTCCTTGCCGCACGGCGACCATACAGTGGTTTGGACGTCTAGTTGATCCGTCTTGAGATAGTTGTCGTCGTAGGGCCCCTTGATCACCGTGGTTGTAGACGTCTTTCCATCGACTTGTCAGTACGTTTGCTTACGCCGAGGATGTAGGAATGTCTGCCAACGTTTGGAGAACGAGGCATGGGAATATCTCACCTGCTTCGAGTCTCCAGAGAAGTAGTAAGTGGACTTGACCGTGCCCGTGTCGCCCTCGGGAACCTGCGCGTAGCCGCGGTAGTCGGACTTGAAGACAGAGAACTGCCAGCCCTGCGGATACTGGAGCTTGACATTCAGCTGGCAGTTCTTCCGGTACTCGGACGCCTGGATCCCTGGGCCGGCTTGTGCGACGAAGCTGTCGTACAGAAGAGTGATGGTGGTCAGGTCCGTGGCGAGCTGTCCAGCCACGGAGCCGGCGGGACATCCCGAGCCAGCATAGGCTACTCCGGTGATGCTAACGTCATGTCCGGTGGGCTCATCGCTGAAGTAGTTCGGGTCGATCACACCTGCCGAGGCGATGCCAAAGCAGGCGAGCCGAACAAGAGAGGACGAGATATGCATTGCTGCGAATAGGCGGTTGATGGTTGAGGAATGGGAATAGGAGCAGTTGATCGAAACCCGGAGTGATTGTTCGTTGATCTGGAGATCCCCGCGTGTTCTTATAACCTGCTCTCCTTTCCCCGGATCGCCACCCTGGATCGCCAGCCAAGAGCATCCAGACCCCGCGTCTTAAGTCCCATAGTATCAGAATCACGATATCTTAGCCTGGGAATATTGAAGTCGTACCAGTAAATCACATTCAATGTTCCGGGATTCTTCCAAAATGAAAATGAATATGTGAGAATTAGCTGCGCCGTAAATGCCTTTGGGTCAATCCTGATGTTGACTCTGTCGACCACCTCCCCCTCGCGTGAACGACTTCTATTTTTGGTCGAGCAGTATATAAATATAGACCAAAGGGTGGCCAAGATTGGGAACAATATGCATGTCATCGCCAACTGCTCGGTAAGGACCCTCCTAATTGTCCGGTAATGTGGCGTTTTGATTTAGGATGGATGGTTCGGGCACCAGGCACGAACTGTTAATATCGACAGCTTATAAGAATTTTTCCGAGACCAGCTAAGGGGAGTTAAGCGAGGAGTTCGTCATGCACCGATCTTCTGCAATCTACATAGAAGAGAGATCTTATAGTTTGTGTTACCGAGGATGCGGCGGCGCCAGAATAGGCTAAAGCACTTTCTCAAAACCGAGCTCCATTTGGTAAGCCTCGGGCATCGTTGGTAATGCCTCGAGTTTTGTAGTATAATTAATGTCTGATATATCTATCTGTCTCGGTTCACAGGTGAGGCTTGGCGGTCACCTGATATTACCACCGAGCAAGATGCTATTATAGCGATCCTGATGTCCTTCCGAGAGCCAGATATGGATTCGGACCCCTCTCGATTGCCCCTTAATCGGCTAACACGGGCTCCCAGGAACGAACCTTTGACCCGGCCTGGTAAATCCTGGCAAGTCATCGTCTCATAACGACCATCACGACACCGGGCTGCAACGTGGTGTGGCTGCGGTCATCCCGAGCCGCGCAAACCACTTACTTACTTACTTAGCCCGGAGATCGAGCATAATAGGGCACATTAAGCACTGTCTAGGCAGCCAGCCGCCCGGCCCTCTCTGTCATGTGTCCTTTGGGGCAAGTCCTGCCTGTTGGCTGCTATTTTGATGGAACCTTCCTTTGGCTAAGCCATTAGTAACGGCCATTATACCAGCCATGATACTGACCATGGTTTGTTACATCACACTAGCACGTCCAACAATCTCTTCCCTTAACGGCCCAATCAATCCGATATGTTTTGAACCCCTCGATCTTCTTCATCGTAACGTAATCTGCGCTCTCCTTTGCAAAGCATCCGTCTTGGTCATGATTGCTGGAAAGGTGTTGGCTGTCATGGACTGGAGAAGGATCATGGGTCAACAGGGGAGAGGGGTAGGGGGATCGATCCTTCGAAGTTGGATTGCGCACATCATTATATACTGGACTAAGAGTGTATTCCTCCACGTACGACCATACCCAGTGGAGAACTCGGGATCCCGTCCGCTCTCCCATAGATAAGCCACTGAGGGCCGGATCAGTAGTTGGGTCGGTGACGACCAGCGAATCCCCGGTGTTGTACGTTTTTTTTTTTTCTTTCCCGTCTCGACAATTGTGGGGCAGGAGGAGACTTCAATTACACCTTTATAACCACTTATATTATTGATACCCTTTACTATCCTTCATTAATGTAGTACAATTCTAGGACTGGTGTTGGCGCATTACAGACAGCCCTATGACCATGCACTGGGTTCTCTCGTGCCGATCATGCTCTGAAGCCGTCCAGCAGCAGACGTTGTGCCTTCTTGCTTGCGCTTTTCGTGTGCGCCTTACGGAGTACAGAGGCAGTATTTCGGTGGCGTCATCAACGATGCCTCCCGGCTCCAAACATTGCAAGGCTACGCACTAGTTGGCCAGCTCGTCAAGGCTCCTGTGATCTGCGTAAAATCCCGGTCATTGGAGTTGCAATTACTGCGAGACTAGAAGGCCTCAGTACCTCTATGGCTCAGGTTGTTGATCCTCGACCAGGACTTCCCGAGATGATCGTGCTCTCCCCAATGACGAGGTCTAAAACCAAGATCAAGTAGGACAGGGCCATTCGTCTTCTTGGTTGTTTGTACAAGTACTTGTACATAGGTCCAGCGAGGGAATCGCGACTTGGCACCTCAAGTGTCGTACGGAGGGCAGAGAGCTGATTAAATGCAATAAACACAAATAGACATGGTTCTTCCCCCATTCTTCCCCCATTAAAACTCACCATCAACTCAACCTTCAGCATTAACCTCTCCTCACTCAAACACTCACCCGCCTATTCCGACAATCACTCCACTTCCTTTGGTTCAGGGCCGCCAAATGAAGCCTGTAGCTACACCAGGAGAGAAAACCGATTGCCAAGGCTTGTCCGCCGTTTAGGGCTAGAGGGACAGGGTGATACTCACCAATGCCACGAACACGAGCCAAACCCTCGGGGCCTCACGCATCTAATGTGGGGTCGAGGCTGACCTGCAGGCAGTAAGAGGGTCTGAGCAGAGTGCATGGGCGGTTACTTTGGTTTAAGGCTGGGGCGGGGACCGGGGAAAGGAGCCGTTTTGCGGTGGGCTAATGATGTGCTTCACAGACCGAGGCTAGAATGATACGCTCACACACTAATCACCCCCCTCCCCTAACATTCCGGGGAAACAGGGATTATTTGCTAGTGTCCCGGGTGCGGACTCCTATTGTCGAATAATAGCACGCTAATCACGGAAAGTTCTGGGGACCGGGGCAGGCTTCCAGAGGGAGTTGGTGCTCAGTCTCAGTGGTCCCGCTCCAAACATGGCGACGGGCCATGTGCTGATGGAACCCTCAGCGTGTTTGCACAGATTGCTGCGACGCTTGACGTCCGAGAATGTTCATACACCACTTCTCGCCATTGATCTGTGACTTGCTCGAGCAGAGTTTTGACATAACAAAATAGGTAGGGGTTTCCCAATGTGTTTTCATCAACTGGATGGATCGGAGACGGGTTGTCCCGAACTGACGATCTCAGCTTCGGCAAAGCATAGCCCATTATACAATCCACCATCGTACGACAAAAGAATGAAAGCATGTGGCGTCATTAGCGTCATACCCTCCTCCGCTACCAAGGTGCTTTTGCGGTCATCCTGTCTGTGCGTGCACGAGACTAGTCAGCAAGAGGTTGTAGTTTCTGGAGACCATCAGCTCTGCTGGGGAAGACTGGGAGCGATTGGCCTATTTCCCTCAGCGGGGAACCGGGTCGGATCTGGCGATTTCCCCATATTAACCTTCGATCTGCACGCGGATGATGCATGTTTTTCAGGGTCTTTGATTGCCCAATCCCATCCCCAGGCCACCGGAGCTCAAACACACAAGTCGTCAAACCAATCATGTGGAACGAGCTGACAGGGATAAGCGCACAGAACATGCCTACGCAGTAAAGTCTTCTCTTAGTGGACTCAAATTCCCCACATATCATGAGGAAGACTTGCGTCCGACTTGTGGAGATTCGCTATACCATACCAGGAAGGGGATAATGCCCCAGCCAAAACGCCCTGAAGCGCATCCTAAATCTGGTAAACCACAGAGCACGGACTACCAACACGAAGACACTAGATCTGCGTACTGCCGCCGGCAACAGAAAAAGGGACAATGAAAGCTAAGGCCGCAGAGGCTAATAAAAGTTCGATCGCGTCTTCAGTGCACCCTCCTTTCTAGCCTCCCCCCACTCAGAGCGTAAAGTCCAGCGCATGTTTCGTCCCTACAGTATCTCTTTCTCTATATTCATTCTGTCAGGGACGGACACGCTTCGCCAAATGTTGGGCATGCACCTCTTGCCTGCCTAAACCAGCTTTACGAAAGCCAACAAGAGTCCCCGTTCTACGACCAGGCAAACACCAGCATGGCAGAACCCGGTGCTCCACTCCCGCCAGGGTCGTTCGACACCAGAGTGCCAACAGTCATCGCCGTCGTTGCCATTACTCTCACCGTGGCCACGGCGGCGGTCGGGCTCCGGATATACACGCGAAAATACATCATCAACAACATGGGATTTGATGACTACTTTGCCATCTTTGCGCTGGTCAGCGAGCGAATCCAACACAAAAGCGTATCAATAAGTTCAATGCTGACAGATATGAGGACAGTTGCTCGCTTATGGAACCGGCGTCGCCATCGGCTGCAGTATGCATACCGCCCACCCCCTTCTCAGCCGATGCAGGGTGCTCGATGATTTGCTTATCCGGTGAATAGTGACCAAGTTTGGACTAGGCAAGCACATATGGATGGTGGACATTCCCGTCATGCTTCCTCTCTACCGTCGGGCAAGTCGTCCTCTGACTTGATGCATTGCCACCCACCTCTGAGTTAACACCAAGCTGGCAGGCATTCTACGTTTCCATCGTCATGTATTGCGGCGGCCTGTTCGCCATCAAGATGACCTTCCTGCTCCAGTACTACCGAGTCTTTGCCGTGCAGCGGATGAGAATCGTATTTATCGCCACGACGGCCCTCGTCGGCGCATGGAGCATCTCGCAGCTGCTCATCGGCATCTTCATCTGCAAACCGATCCGCGGGTTCTGGGACTCGAGTATCCCGTCAAAGTGCGTGCCCAACTACCCGCAGTTCTACATCAACGCCGCCGGCAACATCGCCACCGACATCGTCGTCTTCGCCCTGCCCCTGCCACTTCTGTGGAAGCTCAACCTGGGGAAACCGCAGAGGATTATGCTCGTGGGGATTTTTAGCCTCGGCTTCTTGTAAGTCCCCCCCTCTCCTCATCCTCCTTTGCCCCCTTTCCCACGCCAAGAAAACCCCGGACTGAATCATCGCTTCTCCACAGCACCGTGGCAATTTCCGTCCTCCGCATAAAATACCTAAAGCTCTCCGAGGACGCAACATGGGACAACGTCGAGTCATCCAGCTGGTCCATCGCCGAGCTCAGCTCGGGCATCACCTGCGCCTGCCTCCCGACCCTACGGCCCTTCCTGTCGCGCCACTTCCCCGCCCTGGGCTCGCGCCTCGACACCGCCCCGACGACCCACGGCTACCACAGACAAGGAGACGGGCCCCGCAGCAGCAAGTCGGCTGCCAACGACGTCGAGCTCGCGGGCGGCCGCACCAGCGACTCGGCCGGGTCGAGGGACGGATTGTATCGGTCGGTCACGCCCGCGTCGAGCAAGGACGTGCACTATGGGTTCACACGGGAGAACTCGGCTGAGGGTATAATTGGTGGTCTCGAGGCCCCGGAGAAGGCTGGGTTCAGGTTGACTGTCAAGGCGAGGGTCGAGGCGGGAGGGAGGTCGGCGTTGAGGCGGCCTGAGGAGGGCCGCCAGCACAGTGGGAGCGGGATTCGGGTGCAGAGGTCTGTGTATCAGACTAGGCAGGAGAGGGGGCCTGATCGATAGAAGGTGTTTGCCGTTCACGAGGAGTTTGGGGGCCTGGTATTGGGAAGAGGCGTTGGCTTTGATCTTTGTAACGTGTAGGAAGCATGCATGCTATTTAAGTTCCGATACCCCCGCAATAACGACGTATTTTTTGTACTATTAGTACCCGACGAAATCTGATTCATTTTCTCTGGTGTCTGAACGCCGGGACTGCATGTGTTTTTCTCAGTCTCGTGTCACTCTTGATGCAAGCTGCTGCGTTTGTAGCGCTTGATCATATCTCTCCATGGGGGTAGGAAAACGGTTCAATGAGATATAAAAATGAGCGCAGCCTGCTAATCATCAAATCGTTATACTGTACAATAAAGTTTTGCATAATATCCCATGTGAAACAGAAATAGCCATACCCGATGCTATGAAACATAACCAAATTGCGACCCTCCAGGCGCGTTCTGGTTGTTCCCGTACAGCGGAGGCACACCACGAGCATGTTGCAGCAGCTCAGCTCCACCAACATAGCACTGATGTCCGTACAACGGCATCCCGCCCAATCCCGCCAGCTGCGGTAATCCAGACGGCCCAAGGCCAGGACCATAGCCAAACGCGGGGGTGTTCCATGCCGGGAATCCGAGTAGCGGTGGCGCTCCACTTCGCAAGTGGTCAGGTCTGCGCCGGGGAAAATGCCACTCGGACGACTGGGAAGTGTTCATCGTATTCCGGAGCGTGGACGTCTGACGCTGCCCATTTTGGGCCAATCCGTTGCGGGTGATGGGAAATGCGGATGTGGGAGGCAAGAGCGGGAGAGTGAATCCTGTGATTGGTTGACGACGGTGATTATTTATTGATGCAGGGACATGACAAGACTTCAGAGTAATTGTATAAACACTTACTGCCGGCTGCAAACTCCAAGGCAGTTTGCTTGGGAATGAGCCGAGCCCCCGCCGTCACAGCCCCGTCCTGGAGGAGGTACGGGATGCCCGCCTGTGTCTTATAGTTCTCGTCACTGGGCTTGATGCTAGGATTGGTCCAGGATTCCACGATGCCTCCTAGCAGAATCGTCTCCCAGAAACGACCCGCCTCTCCCCTCGGCAAGCCGCAGAGGTCATCGTCCGGGTGAGTCTCATACCCTGACACGCGGACCTTTGGTGGTGTCTGAGGAGACCCCGAGGCTAGCAGGTAGCCCCTCAGGAAGTGAACCAGCTCGTGGGCCGTCGCAATAATCATCAGGAACTTAAAAATGTAGTACCTCTGATGGGGCATTGCATCTTTGGGTGTGCTCTGCTGTATGCCATCCATCTGGTCAAGTACCTGGAAGTGTCTATCATCAGTACTGGGGCATTCAACTGAGTGGGATGATGCAAAGAAAAGCATACCGTCTCGTTCAATTCAAGGTACCCGTGAGCCCGAGGGCTATACTTCTCCACATCGGTGCCCCAGTCATACAGCGTGGGCTGAGAGTCACTGTGCATGGCTTTCAGGTCGATGTTCGGAAACTCCTCCGCCACAGCGGAAAGGAAGCGGTCAATGTACCACGTAGGTCTCTGTCTAAATTCCTCCTCTTTAATAGTCAGCTGGTCTTGATCCGTCTCCCTGACGATAATCCGAGCAACCTGGACCAAGCTGCTTTTCCCTTCAGGGGTAGAGAGTAGTTGCAGCGCCTTTCTCGTGATCTCCTGGACGATTTTGTATTTCACGGTTGTATCCGCGAGATCCTCATACGTGCCCGACTTCAACGTGCGGAGCCTTGGCTTCGATATGGCGCTGGCTGGTTTCGACGTGGTGGAGTTGCTTGAACCCATCCTGATGATGGAGCCAGGTAGTTACCTGTTGAATCACAAATACGTCAGAGTCAAAAACCCCTCACAGCTGGAGGCTGATCTGTCAGGAGGTAGGGTGTAACAGCGGACGGAGGAACTAACATTGCCTTTGGATGGCTGCGGAGGGATGGCTTTGGCTAAGTCGAGTACCTTGGGGCAACGACTGAGATGGCGTAGACACTGTGTGTACAGAGCGGGAAACAAGGTAGTGTTTCCTGTGAGAGTGGCGTATTTTGGACAGGGTGGAACTTGAAGAGACGATGCGCTGTCCTTGACGAGAGGGGAAGAGGTGGAACATTTATGCCAGACAGCCACCTGCCACCCTTCACAACAGATACAGCAAGGTGTAGACTCCAATCATCTCCATCTCCAGAGTGATCGTGCATGGCATTCCGCTGAGGAGGGCGGATGGCGGTTAATCCGCCACTGAATGTTCTGGATACTGACTCGATCCCTCCCTGCTTGCATAAAGTTCATGCCTAGTCAACGTGGTGCAATGATACAGGCTGGACTCGAGACTTTGGCAAGCGCCTGAAAACTAGCTGCATCTTTAGCTGTGTCAGTTTCGTGTTCATGTAGCCTGTGCTTTGCCGTCAAATGCAGCAGTGGGAAGAAAGCATTATGTGCAACCATATGGTATGACTTGGGCCAATAACGTTTGATACCAGTGGCCTGGGACCAATAACGTCACATGACAGTGTGTGGTCTTGATGCAAGCGCCTATTCTGGAAAGACCACACCGCCTTTCACGCTTACCATGTACCTGCCACGCGACCACCCCCTTTGGAATACTCCCAGGGGCTGCATTTACAGCCTGAAACGCGAGGGTATTGGCTGAAAGGTAAATGTGGTGGTACACGCTGGCAACAATTAACAAGCGGCGTTTATGTATTTCTTCCATTGGCTGAAATCAACATGAATGCGGAAACCTATTTTAAGCACCCAGTAGGATGAACCGCAACATAGTTACTCCCCAAAACTATCAGTCCATCCCATCTTCCGTCCCGCCGCCATTTTGCACTTCCATCCCCGTTCGCCCAAACCCTTGTTCTCTCCAATCTAACTCTGTCAGTACATGGCAACTACACATTCCAAGCTCTCAGTCACAGACCTCGAAGAGAGACATCGTTGTATCTTTGCCACGGCCCTGTCGAGGGTGGTAAACTCCGATGTTGCCGAGTCGACGTACGCTCAGATTACCGATGGCGCTCCCCTTGGTCACGTGTTTCGAGACCGTTACAATGGCATCGGACTCCTCCGAAAGCACCCAGTCAAACAACATAAAGAACTCTGCCCAGGATCAATCGAAAAGGCCATCAAGTTCCGGGACGAGTTTAAGCTGGAGGATTTAAAATTCGGTGCGCAGGTAAGTGAGATACTCCTTGACCAGATGTCGGATGCCAGATGCCAGGAAACTAATAATTGGTGATGCTTATAAACGATTTCAAGGCATCAGCGCCTGGGTCAAGAGCATTCAAGATGCGTCTGATTGAGATGATTGCTGTCGCTATCCACCAGATCGCCGTCATGCTATACCAGCTCAACCTCGGCGTGCACACTGACGACAAGATTGGCAAATGGTCACCGCCCGAGACTGACAGTTATTGGAGATTTCGTTCTACCCTGCCGCCCACGCTTTTCTTCCATCGATGGTACCAATGCTCCGACCAGTATCCAGGCGGCCTGGCTAATACGGTAGGCTACTGGGCCGAGTCCCGCATCCTGGGCGGTGTTGTTCTCTTCGACCGGCGCCAAATCGAGGGTGCCAATGTATGTCTACCTTGCCTTCCCTTGCTGTTTTACCACAAACGTATCCCCCCATTACTGACTCAGAATCTCCCCAAGCCGGACGCCGTATTCTTCCACTTGGACCGCTTCGAAACCACCTACCGCATCCACCAGCTCAAAGATGACCAAAAGCAGACCCTCCTCCACTCTTGCTGTCTGACGACAACGATGCTCCCCCGCCCTGTCCGCTCCCCATCCTGGGCGACAAGCGCAACAACATCCGCGTCGACCCGGAGGAGGACATTGAGGAGACGGGCATCTACCGTGATATCTGGGAGCGCAAGCCCATAGACCCGGAGGGGCGCAGTGATGCACGGTTCCGGGACGTCTTTTCTGGGTTGGATTACCCTTATCGCGACGCCTCCGAGGCCCAGTCGCGGGCTTTTGCCCGGCGGGCGAGGAATCGGCTAAAGCTTGGTATATATGATCCCCCTGAATGATCCAGATCTATACGATCCTCTAGATGACGATGATCAATGAGCCTGATGCCGGAATCTGCACTGCTCATGGACTGACCTAGACTTGCCGAGGATCTGGGAAGGGGGTGCCGACGGTTGAGAGACATGATCAAGTGGGCGTTGTTCGAGATACAGGTACAAGACGCTTTCCCGAGGCAGGTGCAAGGGGTGCTTCTTTTTTTTTTTTTTTTTTTTTTTTTTTGGCAGCAGCTAAAGATTGATCTGAGACCGACTTGTCGGTTGGTGAATTCCACGCTATGTAACTATTCAGACCTTCTAATACACGTCCTACGATGGGAGTTCTACCTGTTAACATTCCAGGCAGCTCTAAACTCCTTCACATAGGCCCGTCTCTGTGCTTGCACGGCTCTCTCGAGCCGTTCGTTCGTTTCATGCTCCACATACCTTACATGACCCCAGCACTTCTGGGAGCCCTTCAAACGCCTCGCCGTATTGACGACAAACTTGCTATCGTCCACTATCCGTCTGTTCGCCAGCCTTGGCCAAACGTACGCTTTCGACTCCGGGTCCATCATGCTTCCAGGATTCCCCCGCGCAAATGTGACTCTCCGAACATTTCGGAAGCGGAGGGCTGTAAGGATGCTCGCCCAATTCAGGCCCGTAAGCAACATGGAATCCAGCTCCAGCTCGCTCAGCGCCGGCAGCGCCAAGAGCCGCCCCCACATGGCCTCGAGCTCGCTGTCGGGGCGGAGACAAGACCTCATCTCGGCCAGCTCCTCGTCCGCCGTCGTCGGGGCGAAGCCATCCCTGCACTCCACCAGGAAGCTAATCTTGGTGACGAAGCCGCGCCAGCGCGGCGATATGTTGGTCAGGAACGCGACGCACTCGTATGGCCGCGTGAAGCCGAATGTGTTCCGCGTGTAGAACACGTGGCCCGCCTCCTCGTACCATCTCCGACAAACCAGGAGCGTCTGCAGGTTCTCCCGTCTGGCGCAGAGACAGGGCAAGTTGGCTGCCCGGGGGAATGGCTTGCAGCGATGCCTGTCGTCGTAGCATCGATCGCAGATGTATGGATTGCGCGGTTCCGAGGCCCACTGGCTTCGCCACGGATGCACGTCGGCTACACTGCCTTGGCCGTCGGGCCTGCAGCGCCATTCATCTGTGGTAGAGGTGGTGGCGCAGACAACGCCTTCCTCATGCCATGCCCAGGGGTCGATGTTGAAGTAGGGGTTGGGGCATTTTCGTTTCTCGCATAAGGGCTTGTGCTCGACATCCCACTTCACGGGACGGACCAGCAGCCAGGCGAATATCTCGGCGCGAAGCTCCCCGGCGAGGGAGTGAAAGCGGTCGCCGAGAGTGGGGATGTTTCTGTTGCTGAGTTCGTCGCTCGTGGATTCGTTGCTGCTGTTCGTGTGCAGCGCCTCATCTTGGTCGAGTGATTTCCGTCTGGGATGGATGTATGCCTTCCTTGCAGCCTGCCTCGCAGCCTTTACAATCCGCCGTAGTTTCTTGGCCTTCTTAGCCATGTCGGTGAGCGATATATATTGAAAATGTTGCTTGACGGGTGACGAGCAACCAGTATTGGCAAATCGGATAGTATTGGATAAGGGAAAGTGTTCTTGACTTGGGATGGTGTTGGATGAGGGAAAGTGTTTTCGACTTGGGATCTTGTCTTGTCAAACGCGAATGACTCAACATGAATTAGACTATCGGAGCAGCAAGTAAGAAAACTTTGTTCTCTACAAGAGCTATTAGAGTTGCGCATTGCATGGTAATTTAAGGCTGCTGTTTCCTAGCTGTTCAACCTTATTTCTGCCGCCCATGATGTGCCTCCATAAAGTTTAGTGGCAAACTCGGGTCGTCTTATACATTGAAAAGTCTACTGAGAGCCGATTTATGTTTGTCCGTCGACGGGACTCAGAAGAAGGGCGTTTTCACCGTCTGGTAAATCCCCTCGTAATACTCGCATCTCCCATCAACCTCCTGCTCGTTAATAACCGTGGCCTCTGTTAGCTCGCCGTGACATCCAAAGCAGCCGACGCTACTTCCCGCGGCGTCAACCTTGCCCCACCCAGGACCAGCCCCCCATGGATCCTTGACGAAGCCCGCCCAAGCTGCGTGTATCGTTTTGCTCAGCTCCGCCTCGACCGGGGTGGCATCTTCGGTCGGGTACGTGCCCCAGATCATCTGGAGATCTGAGGTGTGATACACGCCCAAATCGGGATAGCCAGTGATATGGATATTTGGAAACGATTCGTTGTAGTAGTACCTCCACGCTGGAAGGCCGCTCTGGGCTGCCGCGTGGGATACCAACTTTGCCGGCTACATATACGTGGTCTGTGGTCAGCTGGCAGTTCTCTGGGTAGTAGGGTTTTACTGTACTTACACATTGATACACAAGTTCTGTATACGCCTGCGCGGCGGCGTAAAACAACGACAGTCCATCCGTGTACATAATGGACTGCACAAGGGTGTAAAACTGCTGGATCAAGGCCTCGTCCCCTCCAGTGGTACCGGTGATAAACTCCATCAACTGATCATCGGAAAAGTTCGCGATATCCGCCGGAGTCAACTCGTATGTCGCAGCAAGGTTGTTCCCTTCCTGGGACGACGTCCCAATGAGCAGCGGCACCTGCGCCGCCCGACCCGCCGCCCGGTTGTCCAGATACGGCAGCTCAACCTGCGTCACGCCGTCGTTGACGGGGCCGAAATCGATGCTCGCCTCGTTCACCACGTCGCGGACCGCCCTGCCGTCGGCCGCCTGCACACAGGCCAGCTCTGCCTGCGGCGAGTCGCCCGCGCACCCCAGCTCCGAGACCACCGTGTTCCAGGCTGCCAGGCCGCTGTTGCGCTCAAACGGGCTGACCGACGCCTGCCCGCTCGACTCTGCCGCGGCGCGGAACGGCGGCTTGAGCGGAGGCGCGAAGGTGTTGACTAGCCGGTCGACTGAGGATCCACCCGACGACTCGCCCCCGATGGTCACCTTGGCCGGGTCGCCGCCGAAGACGTGGATGTTCTTCTGCACCCAGTCGAGGGCCAGGCGCTGGTCGAGGAAGCCGACGTTGGTCTCGGTGATGGCGATGGCCGGAGAGTTGGAGAAGCCGAATACTCCATGGGCTGATGTTAGAATAGGGGTCGTCACTGGTTTCAGATGAGGGAAGCGGAGGAGGGGGGGGATTCTGCGTACCGTTTAGGCGATAGTTTATCGTCACGACTACGATGTCGTGGTTGGTCGCAAAGCTTGTGCCGTCCAAAGCTGTCTGGGCAGAGGTTCCCGATTGCAGATACCCCCCGTGGATCCAGACCAACACGGGCCGGCCTTTTGTGGAGCACTTGGCCGGAGCATACACGTTTAGGGTGAGACAGTCCTCGTTCTCCCTGCCGACTGGGTCGTCCTCATCTGTACTAGGTCAGCACGAAATCGTAGCCGCGTTAGATAGATCATATGTTTGAGGACGAACAGTCATTCTGCTGAAAGCATTTATGGCCCCATTGAGTGGCATTGAGCCGCGGCGTTGCGAAGGCAGCCAGAGGTGTAGGAGGTAAGAACCGTTTTGTGCCCAAGGGAGGCTCAGCGTAAGGGATACCGAGGAACTGGTTGACCTTTACCGTCGACGAGGGCAGCGAGGTGGCCACACCGACAACGGTCCCGGCGTCAACAACTGCACTTGGTTGGAACGTGGGGCTTGCAACGGCTACGCCAAGGAGCAGCGGGACGAGGTAGGTGGCAGACCTCATCATGGCGGCGCAATTGAGGCAAAAGAAGGGATGGATGAAAGCTCTGCAGATTGTGCCACTTCCCCTTCAAAGCGCTCATACTTATACTTTTACAGTCGTTGCAAGTCGTGGCGTGTAAGTGCCCAATCTTGCAATCCAGCGGAGAGTTATCGCCCCGATTGGCTCAATGACACTAGTCATCAAATAGAACAGTCCCATTTCGCAGTATGTTGCCAGGTTAGGAAAATAACAGCCCCATTTCGTGGTATGTTACCAAGTTGGGACAAGTTGGGAATATTCCCCACATTCAACGCACACACAGCCAATAATACTCTCCAGTTGGATTCCCCGTCAGTCTTCACGGGGATCATTAAGGTTAGGTTCGATTTAGCCTAAACGCTAGCCCTTCGTCACTACATGGTGGACTTCCAGGGGTTGGAATCCCTCGGGCTTCCGGTCAGGAACTCCCCAGCGTGTTCGCGATCATAGGGCCGCATTCCGCAGCATCGGGGACGCAGTCGAGATGGTGGCTGACTCTGTGCGGTGGGCGTGCGAGTGGGGCGTGCGTGCGTAGAGGGATCGAAGAGGTGGACACCGACCATGTAACTATGAGTGTGAGAAGCACCTGTTGACAAATGGGGCAAAAGCTCACATTGTCGACAAATACATTGAAGAGCCGCATTTTAGGTCATAATTATTTGACGTATTGGAAGCTCTTCGCAAATACCCAAGAACCAAAATGCGGCCACCTGCGGCTAATTATCAAAGCACAACATCCCGGGAGCCTGCCTGCATACCGTCCGTTTGACCGGAGCACCGATCACGCTTCACCGGCCGTGTCTTCTCCCAGCTCGTCGGAAGCGGTCCGCTTCAGCCATTCAGACTCAACAACAGATTTGTCTTATCGCTTTGCTATTTTCGATGTTAATTAGCAACCCGGACTCGAGACAAGGTAAATAGAAGCATGGATGGGAGGCAATTCTCACGACGTGTTCCTACTCCCTTGCACCATCCGCAGGTAATGAAAACATGTCCCTTTCCTTGACAGCCGTTGCAATTCCAATTACCTACAACTCCTCGCCCCCAACAGTTGTTGCAGTCGGATCGGCGTGTGCCGTGGCCCCCACACTTGGAACAAAGGACCATTGTTCGGTGTCGGCGACGTAAGTATGTTGCACAGCTATTGTGTGAAACTGGTCGTCCAGTTTAACTCGCGGTTTTAAAGTCTAATCCCTTCGAGCGGGAGACTTGAATGGAGAGTGCGTTGCAATTATCCAGGACAAGAGAGGCCAGATCGGAATGATGGCCACAGCTTATTATGTAGCCAGATTGGGATGCAAGAGGAGCATGTGGGTATGTAGGATCTCTGCTGTATTTGTTGTCATATGTGGGTCTTTAGATAGTGAGGCTTTACGTTTGCGTCCAACCGATTTGATTAGGCGACCGACATAACAAGTATCAAGGGGGCTGAGTATTTCAAACGGGCTAATTGGTCAGCCGGGGGAAGTAGGCTGCGACTCCTGTCCAACCCATTATGTGAGGCAACTGGAGATACAGTAGTTCAAGCAGGCTGAGTATTTATAACAGGGCGATTGGTCAGCTCGGGGTTGGGTGGAGTGGTGCTTGTGCAAACACACTGCAGCCAGGCTCAATCTACCTTCCTATTTCAGGTTACGTGCAATTACTTATCGGCTATCGCTGCCGATATCTTAACGTGAGGCTCTATCTCATCAGCGCCGCCTGCTTGCTCTGCTACGTCACTCTTGAGATTGTCAGTCCAGGCCGGTCTCATTGTTGGTCCATCCAATATCGGTAGTCCACATTAAGCAATCCGGGCGAAATATTGGCAAATCCGAATTTGAGTATAGCTGTCTCTCCTAGTTCTGTCAAGATGTTGGAATCAGAGCTGAGATCTTGTCAAGCGCATCCTCAAGTTGGTAAAGACAGCTACCACAAAGCCCAACTGACCCATGAAAGTGCCAGCCCTTTTCTACGTCTGTCCACCGCAGCCTAATGGCCCTTGCGCACTTTAACTTCCTATCTTGCAGCCCAGAGTGAGATACACAATGCCAATGCCATAGTACACCGGTAGTCAGCAAACGTAATAGATATCAAGCCATGCCTGAGAGATTTTTCAAGTTTCAGCCTCCTTGAGGGGGGAGAACAAGGTCTCAATTAACTAGAAGAGAAAACAAGTTAGCAACACCCAAGCCGGTGATGGAACGAGGAGTAATAAAGGAACAACGGTAATATCCACCCATCGGTCTAGTTCCCGATCGTTTGCATGGAAGTCCGCGAGCTTTGCATCAAGTTTATCTGCGATGTATTAGTAGGTAGAATATTTGGCGTGCGGAGCTGGATAGGAGGCCTATTACCCGAAGTAACGAAAGCCACTGGAGCGATATCCGGGCTGCTTCCGAGGGATTCCAAAAATTTTGTGGCACTGACTGCCGTCCCGATCTGGCCAATCATGAACTTCACACCTACGGGTTGATACCGTCAGCGGATGACACTACCGGAAGGTGACAAGGGCTGGAAAGAGAGGGTTGGGCATAAGACACACGTACTTTCGCGAGGGTAGTCAGCGTCTTGTAGCTTGTTACCACACTCCAAGATGGCGTTGAGAAGCTCGGACTTGTTTTCAGGCTCAGGCATGCCGTCGGTGATGATAGAGATGAGTACCGGCCTCTCGAGCTTCTTGGCTTCGAGCTTGCTGTAGACTAGCGGCTCGAGAACTTTAGATCTCAGGTACGTGCCAATCTCGGTGTTGCCGCCGGGCTGCCACGGCATGGGATCCATGATGCTTCCTATACCCTCGAGGGTCAGGTTGGAGGAGTTGTCCACCTCTCGGTTGATGAAGCGCAGGGCAACGCCTTCACCCTCGGGAAGGATCCGGGTGGTGATCTTAGTGATTCGCTGGATGAGTTTCTTCTGGCTATCCCAACGGCCTTCGCGCCTCATTGAGGTACTGTCATCTAGGTATGGTATGGAGTCGTCAGAGTTGAGCAAAAAAAGAAAAAAAAAAAAAAGAAAAGAAAAAAAAAGAAAAAAGAGAGAAAAGGGAGGGATTGTGAACGCAACGCTGCGCTTGAACTCGGGACAAACTTACCGCAGTAGATGACTTGCTGATGCAAGGACACTTTGATCGTCTTGGGCAAAAGGTCGCTGTCGCCGAGGTCAGTATCCGGGTCCTCCTCCAGGTCCGCAGCCTTCCGGGCAAGTTCTTGTATGAAGTCCGTCTTGTCCTTGAAGAAGCGCTCCAGTACGGCGTTGTCCTTGACAAATTTGTCAACGTTTTTCACGAACTCGTCTGCCTTGGTCGGCTGCTCTGTGCCGTTCACAGCCTGCGTTATTTCCCCAGTCAGTGGACCGTTTTCCACATTTCTCTGGTCTCATCGGTGCCTTTAATACTTACCTGGTTGGTGCGTTGGTCTAGTTCGGGGTTCAGCCCGGATGCCCGGCGGACGATGCCGTTGAGGGCGGCGTTCACCCAGGCAACAATGTAGAGCAGGAAGGAAACGACCACGGCAGCCAGCCTCGCGAGGTCTGACTGCTCCTTGTCTGGGTAGAGCGCACGAAGGACGGCCTTGTCATTTTTGTCCTCGGCCATTTCCTTCGCATTGAATCCGCCGTCATTCTTGATCGTCAGAGAAGCCCCGGCCCTTCGCAGCATCCTGATGGAGTCGATATCCTTGTTCTCGATGGCATGCATCAGCGGCGTCTTGTTCTCGGCATCGCGGCAGGTGGTATCGACGGAGCGGGAGGGTGTCTTCGCGAGGAGCAGCTGGATGATCCGAGGACGCTCGTTCGTGGTCTGCCACGCGGCGAGGAGGAGGGGGGTTTCGCCGTTCCTGGAGAGACCATCTGCTTTGGCGCCTTTCTTGAGGAGCTGCTCGACCTCTTCGACGAATCCTCCAACGACGGCTATCGCCAGCAGCGTCCGGCCTGAGCCAGGGTCTTGTTCATCGAGCGTATTCGGATTGTTTGCCATGTAATCGTCAAGCCTGCGCCCAACAAGGATGCCCGCAAGGGCATCATCAAAAACTGACATGATGGCAGCTTTGGCTTATCTCAAAGAAAATGATCTAACGGGTATCTTGAGCAGCAACCTTTTATTTATGTGAAGGAAAGCAAGGTCGGCGGGATAATTATCTGCACTGCGACGAGCAAAGTGCCAAGTATCAAACGTGTCGCCATTTCGGTCGAGGAGCTCAGCTCTGCGTACGCAAAGAGAGGGCAGCGTTGGGTAGCATTGCAGCGGACACCCTACTGGGGCTAACGCACCCTGCTCACTCAAGCACGGCGCGGGATGCTAGCTAGCTGGCAAGAGATGCAGGAATGGTACCGAGTGAGAGATGATGATGATTCTTCTTCATTGGTGCTATCTCTTCCCATACTTTATCGTACTGTAACCCCATGGGTCGTGGTGCAGCTTTTCAGCTGTGCCGGAGCCATGTCGGCTTCCCGGAAAGGAAAACGCCACAATATCCACGAGTGCATATTCTGGGCGTGGAGAGGTCGGACAGCCAATTAAGGGCTCTCGAGGGAGTCTCGGCTACCATGGGACATTGTGAGTGTCCAGCTGATATGTTGATCAAGTTACCCGAATTGATACAACAGCCGCCCGGCCCAGCTGAAATCGCCGGAGCAAGTTGAGGCGTTAGTCTGGACCTCAGTACAAGAACGAGACGACCCCAATCCCTTTGACATTCGCATCCCCCCATATCGCCCTCCATTGTTCAAACCATGGATAACGCCATCAAGCTCTTCAAATCCCAAAAAATTCCGGTCCTCGAGCCTGGGCAGTCGGAGTATGACCGTGCCATCGCAACTGCGAATCTCTTGTTCCGCTTCTCGAGACCCGATTGCGTGGTTCAGCCCGAGACCGCTGCACAAGTCCAGACCATTATCAAGGAAGCAAGATCGAACCGGCTCAAGATCACCATCAAGTGCAACGGTCATTCCTATGCCGGGCACTCCACTGCCTTCCAGGGCATCTCACTGGACCTCAGGAAGATGAAGAAGGCGGAGCTCGACATGAAATCGAAGACAGTTACCATCGATGCCGGTTGCCAATGGGGCCACGTGTATGGGACACTTATCAATGGCCGGCATAACGGGTTCATCATCAATGGCGGGCGATGTCCTACTGTGGGAGTGAGCGGTTTCCTGTTAGGGGGTGGTCTTGGTCCGTTCACACGCAGCTTCGGAATGGGAAGCGACACTCTGATGGAGGCCACCCTTGTGACTGCAGATGGGGAGTTGGTTACTGTCAAGGAAACCGATGATCCAAAATCCAAGGAGGGCAGGCTCTTCTGGGCCCTCTGCGGTGCAGGTGGTGGTAATTTTGGTGTTTTGGTCCAGATGAAGCTGAAGGTGCAGCAGCTGCAGAGCATGAATGGCATGGTGGTAGCTGGGAGATATCAGTGGTTCCCCACGGACGGGTTTACCGACGACGTCATCGACACGATGAACGACTTCTACACAACCGACTGGCCCAACAAGATAACCATTGACAGTACCTGGATATGCGACCTGCGGCAGAATAATTCGCTCGGAGGAGTCCGGTTCACCGTCGCCTTTGATGGCAGCAAGCCCGAATACGACAGAGTCATCGACAAGTACATCAAGAATGAAGACCTAAAGGTCCAACTCAAACGGAGAGTACTGGCCGAAAGATCTACACGTTTCCTTTACGAGACGCTGGTGAATCAGTGGTTTGAGGAGACTGAAAGAGCCTATCCTACCAATAAGACCTACGAGCTCTACAGCTCCTTCGTCTTCAAGAACGACAATAAGAACACCATCCAGCAAATCACTGCCATCATCCGAGATTTGATGAAAGAGTTCCGGAACGACTTCAAAGGGGAACAAGTCAACTTCCTGGTCACTTGGATCCATACTGGGGGCAAGGCCACCGAGAAGAAGCCCAGCGACTCGGCTTTCTTCTGGCGTGAAGCTGTGTTCCACACATATGTCACAGTCGAGTGGGTGGACAAATGGATGGAGAGGGACATGAGGAACTTCCTAGCGAAGATCAAGACGGCGCTGAGGCCCCTTTCTCTGAATGGTGCGGCTGCATTCATCAACTTCCCCGACCGAGACTTCCCAAGAAAGTCTCACGAAGTGGCATATTTCGGAAACAATCGCGAGGAGCTGCGGAAGGTCAAGGAGATATGGGATAAGGATAACTTCTTCAGGTGGGCTCAAGGTGTTCGGCTTCCGGGGGATCTAGAGGAAGATAAGGAGGCGGATGGTGATGAAGATGAAGCTGAAGATGAAGAGGAAGACAAGACAGATCAGCTCGCGGGTGAACAGTGGGAATACTACAAAACACCGGACATTGTAAAAGACCTCGACGAATTGGCTGATTTGGGGTTTTGACGGAAGGAAGAGGATTGCATCTTGTCAAGCGCGTCATCCTTTCGTTATATCATGAGGCTTGATTCAGGCAAACTAATAAAGAGAGCGCTCTACGTCTTCACTGTAAACTCCTTGGTAGCCCTAGGCTTTGTCAAAGCCCACTGTATACCATTCTCCATAACCTCATTCCACCGTTTCGTAGCTGAGAGCTTGTCTCCAACCATGGCGAACGCATGAGGCAACCCCACAAACACGTTGATGTCTGTAGGAACTCTACATTGGCAGTCAGTAAAACCAGTCACATGAGGTTTGGGGCAAAAGAGTAACGGCGCTTCTTACCCAGCTTCTGCCAGCATCTTTGCGTAAAGCAAGCCTTCATCCCTCAACGGGTCGAGACCCGCGACCCCAAAGATGGTTGGCGGAAGTCCAACCACCTGTTCAGGGGTAGCATTTCCAGGGTTCAGCTTGGTGCCTTCCGCTTCCACATTTTCAATCTTCAGAAGACTCGTGAAGAAGTGGATCATCTTCACGGGCAGGATGGGGGCGTTCTCGTTCTCCTTGTACGAAGACACTGATGGATCCTTCAGCTGCCCCACCTGCGGCTCGTGCCAGCCAATGTTGGAGAGAGATGGGACCATCAAGACCTGCCCGGCGACGCGGGGGAGGTTGGCTGCCACCCTCCCGAGGTGCTGTTCCAGGGTGAGCGACGCGGCAAGTGTCGAGCCTGCCGAGATGCCCCCGATCAGCAACTTCTGACCGTCGCCGCCAAGGTCGTCAATATGCGCGTGGGCCCACTCGAAGGCATCCTGCACATCATGCCACGCGGTAGGATAGGTGTGCTCTGGCGTGTGTCGGTAGTTGACGTTGAGCACTACAACCTGGGCGTTGAGGGCGATTCGAGAGCAGATGGCGTCCTCGGAGGAGAGACTTCCAAACATGTAGCCGCCGCCGTGCAGATGTATGTAGACTGGCAGGCGCGTGGCTGCATCAGCCGACACCGGTCTGTAGCTGCGCCCCTCGACCGAGCTCCCGTCCCTCGTGGGGATCGAGTAGTCTCGGATGTGAACTTTGGGTCGCAGAGACTCCATCGCTTCTGCGGCCATGATCTCCCGTTTTTCGTTATTTAACCTCACCACTTCAGTCAACGGCATATCCGCCGGCGGAGGCGGGGGTAAGCTGTCCGCCACAGCGAGCCACTCTTCGCTGGCGCCTCCATAGCAGGAGAAGTCGCACATGATGCCCAATCTCTTTAACAAAGGATATGATGATGCTTGGGCTGACGATAATTGACGGCTGGATTAACGAGAGGGCAAACCAGCATTTAGGGTGCTGGTTTACAAAGTTGGGTTTGTAGTTGGCACCCCTCAAGTTTACAACCCCTCTTCCCTCGTCGGCACTTTCGCGCCAAGATCTTGGGAGAACATAGGGCTCCACACATGCAAGTTCTATGGCTGGGGGTTCTCGGCACGTGGATTTCTAAAATAGGGAATGAAGTTTGTCTAGATCACATGATAATCGCATTTCAAGCGGAAACCGAAACAAAGAAATGTCCCTCATGTCGACACACAACTCAACAGAGCCTGCGTCAACCGAAAAAGTAACCATCGTCAGTCTCATGGGGCTACCATGACTGCTAGATGGCCAACTCGAAGGCTGGCGGCGCAAGGGCAGTCCCGCCCCTGCCTTAGGGAACGCCACGCCGACCCAGGACTGCGAGACCATCATGAGAGTCCAGCTAGAAATCACAAGTTGAGCTTTTCTAGACCCGCAAAAATAACCTATCTATTTGACATTGGTAATTGAATATAAATTGATGATACAATGGCGCTGTGAGATATAGGTTAGAATAACGGAGCTAGCGGGCTTTCCTAGTTTACGTACAATGCAGAAGAAAACAGTATCATCTTATCTCGGTCGGGGTTCAATTACAGCTTGACCGACGGGGCTGGAGGGGGCCGCAGCTTGTCGGAGACGGTAAGTATCGATGATATGGCGGCTCTGGCCCAGCAGCGTTTGTGCTGGTGACAGAACACCGGCTCGGATTTGGTAGGTTGTGGGAGCATCAATTTTGGGCAGCATATTGGGCTCAAAAGCCTCAGGCACCCAGCACAGCCCGCAGAATTCAACTGAATCAAGTTGATCATGAAGCGTACGTCTAGCAAAACCAGAAACTCGGGCCCCATGTCTGTGTTTGCACACTCGGCCCGGGATTACCTTCAAGCAGCCACAGCTTAGCACCATGCACAGCCGTGGAATTTGGCGAGAGTAACTGAGGTGTACTGCACATGAGTTGCCTTCAGAGTACAATGATTGGTAAGCCTGTAAATCTCGGCTTTTAGAGGCGCAGCGCCTAGGCTTACTTACCAGCTACGCCACTTGGTGCCCAAAGCCAAGACAGTTCTCAAGAGAGCCTAGCCGTCAGAGAAAGCCTACAGGAATCAGGACTTTATCCACTACGGCCCTCGTTACGTGACATCAGGTTCGAATATCAACCATGCTTGATAAACTTGAGTCCCTGACAGATAGCCGCTGCACCAATGCAAAACAGACACGCTCAGGGCTTCTATTCAACGACGGCATCCTAAAGCCTAGCAGCAGAAGCTAGAGACCGTGTTCCACCAATAGTTGAGGCGGCTAATAACCTACGATACTATGAACGGCGCCACTGTCGAGCTAGAGAGCACTCAAGTTCCGATCGGGATGCTAACCACTGGCGTATGCAGCGACATTAAGTTCACCGTGTGCCGGAACATTGAGCACATATAGTCAGTATGTGCTAGTTATCCGGTCTGCGGAGACTGCGTTCCCGTGCTACTGGGCGAGCCACCGAGGTCAGGACGTGGGAGAGCGAGTTCCAGCCGAGCTTCTAATCACCAGCTATTAGTGGGCAAAACCAGCTGCCCGGCGCGAGGTTCTCGTTGGCCTAGGCGAAGAAGCGCGGCCAGTCGGCGAACGAGGCTGTCATGTGGCGGCTGTAGATGAAGTCGAACGAGACCGAGAAGGTTCACGCCTTGTCGAGGTCGTCGATCTGGAACTCGACGTTGGGCGGCACAAAGGTTGACTGGGTGGGTGGGGCTCAGGACGACGCCCACGACGGTCGCCGCCGGGTGGTCGTCGGTGAGGTCGATGGCCCAGGTGCCGACGTTGAGGACGCGGTGGACCGGATGGGCGGCGTCCTAGCCGGCTGGCTAGCCAGAGGTTCAGCTTGTTGCCAAAGGTCATGTGGGTGAGGGCGTGCTGGAAGTCGAGCCGGTCCTTCTCCGGGTCGTCGTTGGGCCCGATGTAATTACTTGCCCGCCTTGTAGCTGTGGTAGGTGCGGCCATTCTCCTTGCAGAACTTCATCACGTTGCTAAACAGCGACGCTGTGGACCTCGACACGCTGGCTGAGTCCATCGTCGTCGACTGCGACCTCGACGGTGCCCGGCGCTGGCGCTGGCTCGATTTGGGGTTTAGACTCGGCCTTTTTTTTGTGGTTTCTTTTTTTCCCCCCATTTCCGTTTCCGATGTCGAGGATAGCGGCACGGCTACATAACCGATGATCTCTGTGGCGGTCGATTGCGTGTTGTGGGGGGGGGGAGGGGGGTGTGTGGCCTGCGTGAGGGACTTCGAGGGAACTTTCTTCTGGAAGATGCACGGAACCATTCCGTAGTGGGATCCATTTCTATTCCGTACTTCGCTTCTTTGTGGCGCTACTGGACCGGCTAACTTGTCGGGGAGGAACCCGATCCCTGGCCAGCGCATAAGTGCGGGAAAGCGCGCATAGGCCCGCCGCGTGGGGGTACAGTAGAGCGATGGGAGCTTCTGCCAAATTGAGCCAATGCCGGGCGGGAGCCAGCTCACGGCTCAGCTCATCACCGAGATTCGCCAGTGACAGACGAATTCCAGATCGCTGGCGGAAATTGGATGCGAACAGCAGGGTAGACGTGTCTCGACAACGCGAAGGTCGTGGCTCGCTCAGTGGCATTCTTAATCAAGTTGAAGAAAGTTGACGCCATATAAACTCTATCCAGTCTAATCTAATCTAAAGCCTCGAAGCTACCAAGTTTCATGAACACGTTGCGGATACTGCTCCCCTGGATGGCTACTTCTATCCTCAGTAGTGACCGCGATTTCGTTAGATATGATGATACCATTCGTCAAGTGGTTACCACTCCCATGCACCGCATAAGCCTTCAGGCTCTGCAACTTGACGTCGTTCATCATCTGTTCCTCGCTCTCGGTGAATGTCAAGTTGGCGGTAATGGGGTTTGCGCTGGGAGGCCCGCGACGATTACGGCCGCTGGACTCGCCGCCGCCACCACCGATGGTCCGGAAGCCAGTTGGCGTTTTGTATGTCTTTTGGGAAGAGCGCAGCACACTGCCGCACAGCGGCCTGAACCACGTCTTCAAGAGGGGGAATATCATGGGGAGATTGGTCGTGACCACCGCGACGAAGGCCTCCCGGGTGCCCCATGCGCCAGCAAGTTGTGCACCATTGACAGGGTCCTGTGGACAACGGGATGTGAATTAGAGAAAGGCTCCCACCTCCGAGAAAAGAAACAACGACAATGACAATTCGGGGAGATGAGACTCACCACCAAGACAAAGATACTCTTCAGAGTAGCGCAGACGAGAACAAATATGCCGGCACCGAGGATAATGGTTGCTGCTATTTTCTTCAGGAGCTTCAAGCTTGATTCCCAGAGCAGGGGAATTGGGATCAATATGAGATATATATCGGTAGAGACGTTCGCGGCGAATGAGGCCCAGATAATCGGCTTGGACACGGCAGCCTGACAGAAGTCTAGAAGCAGAGAAGTGTCAAATTAGCACAAGCTGAGCAACCAGGACGACGAATGGAAAGCCTTACTGCCAGGATCTGGATAGATCTGCCAATAGTTCTGGAATGGCCGGCATGCCAGGAACACTGCCCCAATAGACGCGAGAAAGGTTGCGATAACGAGGGCAAACCCAATGTAGATGCGAAGGCGATAGCGCCGGCCAAGACCTTCCTGTCGGGTGCGTCAGTTAATTACCAGTCTCCCGACAGGACCGTAATCAGCCGGCGATTGACGAAACCATACCGTAAGTCGAATGTAGAACACCAACATGGCCAGCTTGAGCGACCACATCAAGGCCGAGTAGGTTGTCCAGCCTGCCACTTGAATCTTCGACCCGATTATCCTAGACGGGAAGCAAGCAGTTGGCAACCGTGTGCTGTGCACGCTTCGACTCTTGGGACGCACCTGAGTCTGTATTCCGGATCGTCGACGGACAGTGCAACTCGCTCGGCCTCGGTCATGCCATTGTTTGCGAGGCCACGGGCAACGTTGCCCACGCTGTAGGCCAAGGTCGCTTGGGTGGTGTAGAACATCTGCATAGATTGGGATTAACGACAAGTCAAGTCGATGCGGTGCGAAATCCATAGGGGCGCACGAACAATGCCAACCCACACCAGGTAGTCGTCTGTTCGAAAAGATCTAATGCCGACGGCCTTTGCTCGGGCGTATGTCCTGAGCAGCGTCACGAGAACGCCAATCGAGTAGAGTGTCCATGACTCGATCGCGAACGAGTGGAAGGCCGCCGCAGCAGCTTCTGCGGCAGCCTGTGCCGCTGGATCAGAAGGAGTACCGCTTGACATTCGTCAACACGAAGGGAGCGTCTACTTGGGTGGTGGCTGGTGGCTGGTGACTGGTGCGCCTCAGGGAAGCATGGCGCAAAGACGGGTCAAGTCAAGTCAACAAGAACGAGGAGCAAGAGGCTGCCAGGCTTGGCTTCCATTTGTATGTACAAATGCCAGGAATGACCGAGATATCGGGGGGGGGAATCTTTGCCCTTAAGACGGCCAGAGGGTCTGTCTCAAGTAACAAGGGTGGTGCAGAGTTACTGAGGAAGGGGAGTCAAGGTCGAAGGAGCGAAAGAAAAGGGGCGGGTGGCGTGATTATTTGGAGAGGAAATGGCGGGATTGTCCAGCCGACATTGCCATCTTGTACAAGGGTCCAGGGGACGTAGTACTGCTTTGGGGGTCAACTTCGCTAGTGGCTTGCAGGAAAACAATAATGGCTGCATGCTGCATGTGCGGACAAGGGCCGCATGCAGCATGGCTGCATGCAGATAAGGGGACCGAAATTAAGGAATACTTGTTACGTTACCAACGGATTATTTTTGTCTGCATGCCACATAAATAATTACCAGCTGCTGCGCTCTTGTTGCACTCGTCAACAGCACGCAGTTGCTCAGCTCGAGGAACCAGCCAATAACTCTTCCGCAACCCCCGGCTCTCCCCTTTCCTTTGCCGCAACAATGCATTGGTTCAAGATCGAGCTGCTCGCGGCTGTGGTAGGGTGGGCTGCCACCTCTGCCGGCGCCAATGTCCCCGTCGCCCACAATTGGCTCAGGGGCATCTGCCCGCGCGCAGAAGACGTTCAGGAACTCGGGAGGAAGCTCTCGTGCCGCGCCAAGATCTATTTCCCTGGATCCGACGAGTTCGACGCCGCATCAGCCCGGTGGTCTGCATTGGGAGCCCCCAAGGTGAACGTCGTCGTGGTTCCTGGCACGGAAAACGACGTTGCTGAGACGGTATTTTCCTCCTTTTTCCCTCCCTTGCCCCCTTTTTCCCCCTCTCTCCTCCTCTTCTGTTTCTTGATTTCTCTTATTTTACCAAGTGCTATCTATCCACCCTCAACCCCGTGGTGATTAATATGTCGCTCATCATGCATGGTCTAGGTGAAATTTGCAAACAAGAACAACCTCCCCTTCCTCGCCTTCAATGGCGCTCACGGAGCGATCACCACGTTGGGGAAGATGGATCATGGTATCGAAATCTACCTGAGCCAGTTGAACAGCGTCAAAATCGCCGAGGATGGGAAAACAGCAAAGTTTGGCGGCGGAACCATGTCCAAGTTGGTCACCGACACGCTTTGGGCGGCTGGAAAGCAGACAGGTGAGTGCATCCCCAACACCTACATATGTGGTTTGCGAAAAGCTGGCATGCTGATTTGACTTCGGGAGACAGTGACTGGAACGTGTGAATGCGTCAGCTATCTTGGACCCGCACTCGGAGGTGGCCACGGCTGGCTTCAGGGACATCACGGGTTGATCGCGGATCAATTCGTTTCCATGAATGTCGTGCTGGCCGACGGGACCTTGACCACAATCGACGCATCATCGGACCTCTGGTGGGCCATGAGGGGCGCCGGGCACAACTTCGGCATCGTCACCTCGGTCACCTCCAAGGTCTTCGACATCCAGCACCGCGACTGGGCCATCGAGACCCTCATCTTCAGTGGCGACAAGGTCGAGGCTGTGTACCAGGCCGCCAACGACCATCTCCTCCAGGGCGGCGCCCAGCCTGCGGATGTCATCAACTGGTCATACTGGCTGAACATCCCCGAGATTGATCCGGAAAATGTGAGTCCACGATCAAGCTAGCCCGAGTACTCGTCGCGTCTAACCGTCCTACTAGCCCATCATCCTATTCTACATCATCCAAGAAGGAGTGACAGCAGTCGATCCGGCCTACACCACACCCTTCCACGACATCGGACCGCTTTCCGTGGACCCCATAGCAGGCACCTACGGCGACCTGGCCGGATGGACTGGCATCGCCGTAGATTCCCCGCCATGCCAAAAGGAAGGGCTCGTCAATCCGCGCTTCCCCATCTATCTCGAGTCGTACAACGTCACGACCCAGAAGACGGCATACGACGTCTTCGCATCCGGCGCCAACGGAGCCTCCCCCTTCAGCGCCTCGATCTTCATGTTCGAGGGCTACTCCGTGCAGGGCGTGCGGGCCATCGACAGCGACTCGGCCGCCTTCGCCTTCCGCGGCGACAACCTCCTCTCCGCCCCGCTCATCACCTACGCGCCCGCCGGGCCGGAACTAGACGCCGAGGCCGCGCAACTCGGGAACCGGCTTCGTGAGATCATCCGCGAGGGCAGTGGCCGGGAGGAGGTGCACGCGTACGTCAACTATGCCTACGGAGACGAGACACCGCAGCAGTGGTATGGGTATGAGCAGTGGCGCCAGGACCGCCTGCAGGCTCTCAAGGAGAAGTATGATCCAGAGGGCAAGTTTAGCTTTTATGCGCCGGTGGCATAGATGGAGGAGCAGTGCCAGGGTTGTACGCCCAATGAATGGAAGTAAGATATATATTTACAGAGTAGTACTTCCATCCTCTTTTTGGCATAACCCAGCTTCGTGTAGCGAGGTTAGATGTCTTTGCTGAGTAGGCCTTTTAATAAATTAGTATCTTATCTCTTCGAAATCACCTACCCACAAGCTTCACTGCCTACCAACCCTGACCAGAGAAGGCACAATGACGGGGCTAAACATGAAGTTAGATCCTCTCTTGACCTTGGTCAAACTTCATCCATCCCCTCATATCCATGGGATGAAGCCTGGCACACCTGATAGACTCTCGACCGCGTGGCTACACCTTCCTCACCTCAGCTACCCCCCCTCCAACTGCCACCGTCTACTCAGACCCCTTTCTCTCAGCCGTTTAGTCGACCGCCGAACTCATCACTGTCCTCGCGAATGCACGCGCATTGTCTGCGCTTCCGGAGCCGCACCGTCCCCGGACCGGGTCCGGCCCGTGCTTGGCAACCCCCAGCCGGTTCCTGGCGGCACAGACTCCCGCGGCGGCTTTCACCTTGTCAGCGCTGGGTGCGTGCGGATTACGGCCCACGCGCCACCTCCGGCGAAAAAGAGGATATACTGTTCTCCTTCTTGTCTGAGGGGGCAGTTTGTTCTCCTTGTTTTATTGTAATATTTTAACCGAAGTGGTTGGTTGAGTCGGTTCCTTTGTTCGCGTACATCACCGTTGTAGGCTCGTATATCGACATTGTTTCGCATTTGCACCATTATTCTTCTTGTCAACTCCTTTGTTCTGCTCGCATTTACGAACTCATTGTTGTCATTGATGCCTGGTGTCATCAGCACATGCAACCCACTGCCCTTGTCTTCCGTGGAAAATCCCATGTATAAAAGGAGGCCCTCCCTCCCAGCCAAACGCTGATCTCCAATCACATCGACGAAACTTACAACACCCGCTTCCTAACCTGCCCACCATGTTCTTCAGGCTCCTCCTCATGAAACCGGCTCTTCTCGGAGTGACCAGCGGGCACATGATCATGGTCACCCCAACCCCTTACGACACCTCCCTCCCACGACCTGACCCCCAAACATGGCCTCTGGACACGGCATCTCTACCTTTCCCTTGCCAGATGGGCGGCGACCCCGTGGTTCAGAGCATCACCGAAGTTACCGCCGGCGCCTCAACGCTAGTTCAATTCTCTGGCTCGGCCGTGCACGGAGGCGGCTCATGCCAGTTCAGCATCAACTACGGCGACCCGTCCTCTCCAAATTCCAATGACTGGCACGTCATCTACACCATCATCGGCGGCTGCCCAGCCTCGAGCGTCGGGAATATTGAGACCATCGGCGAGGACGCAGACCAGCGGCCACTTGGGCGGCAATGCGGAAACGCGGTGGACACGGAGTGTGTGCGCCGGTTCGAGATACCGATCCCCAAGGGCATGAGGAATGGCAACGCGACGTTGGCGTGGAGTTGGTTCAACAAGATTGGAAACCGCGAGATGTACATGAACTGTGCGCCTATTGTCATTTCTGGCGGCGGTGCTGACGGCGATGCCTTTGTCAAGGGGCTCCCTGCTATTTTTTTGGCCAACATTAATGGGCAGCCCTGCAAAACGGCCAAGTCTGAGGGCGCGGTGCTAAATATTCCCAACCCGGGGGCGTTCGGGGAGATTCTGGAGGAGCCAGACTCTGAAGCGATTGGAAACTGCTCTCCGGATGGGCCTGTTCCTCTTCCAAACTTTGAGACCGGGAGCACCGCTACTTCTAGTGGCCTAGAATCGAGCATTGCCAACACCAGTCTCACGGCCTTGGAGTCTACCAGAACCACGCCACTCACGACTGCATTGACTTCCACAACGGTCACTACCCCGGCGCGGGACAACAGCACGTCTGGAATAGTCTCAGCTTTCTCCTCATACGAGGTGAGTAGTCCCCTGTCCGTCCCACTGACAACCAGCTCTAGCTTGTCGACTACTGCCTCGGCTTTATACCATAAGCCGAACGGCTGGGTGGAATGCGACGCTGAGAGTGGGGGATTTTTGTGTCTCAACCAGACGCATTTCGGCATATGCAACTCTGGATATGCTGCTCCACAGCTTGTGCCTGCGGGTACTGCGTGTGACCTTAAGCACAACATGATCATTGCACTGGAATAAGCTTTGGTTAGCACATATGCTTGGAATGTCAGACTTGGAGAGGAAGGAGAGTTGCCCTGGCACTTGTATGTACATATCTAGGAGATGAAGATACTTCAGGGATAAAAAACATACATAGCCAAGTGGCCAGTGTAGATTACTCGTGAATACAATCCTGACGGCAGCAGTAGAGTTCAACATGAGTGACATTACATCTCCTTATAAATGCCTACAATCTGATTCTGATCCTTAACGAAACCCATATCGTATCGCCATTTCAGTGGGGTTAAGGCCGGAAGCAGCCGAACACGCGTGTTAGCTAAGCAAAATAAGACACTAAACATGGTTCTCTCTCCTGCTGATCACAAAATCATGGCGTATTTAGGTTTGCCCTAGTGAGTAGTTCCTTGGCGCTGACGAGTCCAACCCGCCAAGCCACAGCGCTGATTCGAGGAACAGACCCAGCATTGTGGGCCATTCTTCAACATATATGCGAACATTGACGCAGAGAAGGGCAGCTAACTCGTCTTCACTGATCAAACTGGAATACGCGTATTCGGCTCTGTCCTCCCGTGATATGCTTCGTCGCAGCCACAAAAAGTCACGGGGAGGTTGCTTGCAATGGTGGGTCGCACGGAAGAGACTTGGACACCCCAGCTCCCCTGCGCTTACCCCTGTCCGCCCTGAGCATCTGCTAACCATGGTTAAATAGCAAGCGACGACATGTCAAGGTAATTCTCTCTAACTGTCCAACCCGCGCATGGCTAACCTCGAGTCTTTCCACATCATCATCAGTGCGATGAAGGTCGCCCCGTATGCCTCCTATGCACCATGTCCGGGCGGGATTGCAGCTTTGTATCCCAAGCCCCGGCGGAGAATCTCTCGACATTGGGTAATACATCTTCGCATGAGCGGTCCATAAGCCCAAGAGACAACCACAGCCATTTGGGCGTTGATCTACCCGATGTTACCCCCCCGACTACCGCCCCCCCGTCCCATCCTGAGCCACCAGAACGTCAAAGCATCAACAACTACCACCAAGACCCGACGCTTGACGATGCCGTCAACCTCAGCCACATGGAACTTCTCATCCACATGATCCTTGACAAGGGGATGTTCCCCCCAGGTGGTGTCACCGACTACGCGTCCACCATCTCGCTCGGCCTCAACATAGGTCTCAAGTCACCATATCTCCTACACCAGCTCCTCGCCTTCTCCGCCCGCCACCTAGCCTTCCTGCACCCCGACCGTTCGGCCTCCTACCTCCACCAAGCCGTGACCCTCCAGACGCGCGCCGTCTCGCTCTTCAACGCCGCCTGGACCGAGGTCGACCAGGCCAACTGCGTCGCCGTCCTCCTCTTCTCGTCCATCCTGGGCCACCACCTCCTCGCCGACACGCTCGCCAAGCGCGGCGGCGGCCTGCAGGCCTTCATGACACACTACATGCAGTGTCTGGAGATGCACAGGGGCATCTACACCGTCGCCAAGACGGCCTGGCCGCTGCTCATGGAGTCGGAGCTCGAGCCCATCCTGTCGTGGAGCGCGGGGTTTACCTCGCGACTGCCGAGGGGGAACCACTGCCGGAGGATTAGGGAGCTGGTGGATGGTGCGGAGGGATTGGGGGAGGAGGGTAGGGAGGCGTGTCGGCGGGCGATTCAGTACCTGCAGGTTGGGTTTGATGCGATGTTGGGGGGTGAGGAGGAGGAGGAGCAGGGGTACCGATACGAGATGATCTTCTCGTGGACAATGCTTGCACCGCCGGAGTTCACAGGGCTGTTGGCGGCTAAGAGGCCTGAAGCTTTGGTGTTGCTGGGGTACTATGCGTTGCTGCTGCATTATGGGAGGAGCATGTGGCAGGTTGGGGACGCGGGGGCGTATATATTGGGAATCATTGTTGAGTATCTTGGCCCAGAGTGGAATCATTGGCTTGAATATCCACGGCAAAGGGTGGCTGACGATCTCGAACCAAACACGAGAATCTCACATTGAGGGCAAGACCGAGGAATTAAAAGTTGTGGATGGAAGATCTGAAGGGCGAGACAGTGTTGAATGCGGATACGAATCCCCAAAAACAACACCTTGGCAGACTAAGGTTGTGCTTAGCAACTGAGAACGACTTTCATTTTCGTCGCGGGAGGCACAGCTGGAATGGCTGAGAGACCGAGAAGCATTGCCGCTGCCATGGTGACAAAGTTGTGAGTCTCGCATCGGCATACTCAACATCAACTGTGTCCACCGCTGCAACAGCCTCGCCCAGACCAAGTACAGCCAGAGCGGAGGCGAACCTGCGAGGGGCGCGCTCGGCATGGCGGACCCTGCGGCGCACGAACCGCCCAGCACGCCGGCACGCCCGACCTGCTCGCGCGCACGTATGTGGACGGGGAACCACTCGTTCTCCACCCCACCACGTGCCGGGCGGGATGCCGACCAGCTCGGCGATAACAACGCAGCGGTGCTCCTCATTGACGCGGAGGGTTTGAGCCTCTGGCGCCGCGTACTAGGTAGATCCTGGGGTAGGTGGCTGCTTGTCTGCGGATGAAGGCGGCGCGGCGTTCCAGGTCGTGGACAAGCTCGGCGATGACCCGTCGCCAAACCAAGGGCGTCGACATAGGCAGTTACAAAACAGAAGGCGGCGGCGAGAGTGCAGACGCTGCAGTCGTCCCAGTTGGCCTGCTTGACCAACAGCCTCGACGGTAAGGTCCACCCGCCCCAATCTCGGAACTCGCCAGGGGTGGGGACGACGGTCAAGCTGGGACACTGGAATTGGTAACGGTGTCTGGAAAGTGTCCTGTCACGCTATTTCGCAGCATAACTAAAGACATGAGTGATCCACTGGCGAAGAGAGCCGCATATCCAGTCATTGATGGCACGAAGAACGCTGACGATGGAATACAGCCCGAGCAGGAAGCCTGTATCGCCGATCACGATATGTCCGACGATATCCTAGGTACAGTTACTTGGCTTAGCATGGATGGGAGCGAGCAAGATTGAGATTGGCAAGAGCACCCACCACACGGCTTCCTCGGTCGCACGCGAAGAACAGCTGCCATTAGTGCTCGAGGGCAAGCAGGAGTGGAAGTGTAATCAACTTGGCCGGCTCAGCAACTTCCTCGTCGGCTCCCGCAGCAGCCGCACCCGCACCAACCGGCCGCCGCACGAAATCCTTCATCCATTCATGCCTGGCTGCCGTCCACACCCCCAGCTGCGTGCGCCCCTCCTCGGCCGAGCCCGTCGCCGCCTTCGTTTCGATGCTGGCAGCCACAGGCGCGTATATGAGAGGGGCATAACGAGTCGGGTTGACCGTCTGTTTCTCGATGGGCTGCGCACCTACAACTCTTCGAATGGAGGCCGACAGGGAGGCCATCGACTCCAGATTCGAGACGTCGTCGTCGGCGTCGGCGGGGTCCCAGACTTCAGACGCCGGCCCGGAAAACGACAAATCCAATGTGTAATCCACCATCTTGCTTATCCTGTCACCCGCTCGCCCGGGCAGCGCGAATGGCGCCGCGACGCGGGCCGTCGTGACGTTCTCGCAGAGGTTGTTCGCGCGGTGGCGGGAAAGCGCTAGCTTCAGCAGCGGCTTGTGTACATCCTCGTTCCAGCTCGGCTCCGAGCGCGCAAGGCAGAGACACTCCTTGGCTGCGCTCTCGATCTCGCCGAGAGCCTCGAGCTCGCGCGAGGCGGCCGTCATGCCAGTCGCTTCTCCTCCCAGCTGTGGCTTCTTGAACATTCACTCCCTCGGCGCCCGACCCAGAAGCTCGGTAATCTCGCCGCGCACTTCATGGGGAAGGATCTCGATGCGGTCGGAAGCAAAGTCGGCGATGGAATTGTAGAGGGCGTGGACGTCGCTTGGTAGCTGCGCGATGGCGTTGTCGGCAATGGGGATGAAGTGTATTGCCTTTTCGAGGCTCTGGAGACTGAGCGTGTTCTTTGTCGGGCTAGCAGACCGCCGTTGCTTAGACGTGTTGGTCGTGCTAGTCGCCGTGTCTGTGGAAGTCGATTGAATAGACGGAGAGGGAGGCGGGAATCACGGTGGGGTTTGGAAGTCGGTACGGGATAGAGCTTCGCGGCGTTCGATCAAGATCAACGTAGTCTTGAGTCCTATCCTGGTTCTGGACGGGGTTGGTGCTGTGGCCGACGACCCTGCGTCTCTTCGAAGGCGACCCGCTCTGCCGAAGACTAGGCGGTTCATCGGAAGACGGCGGCGTGGGCATGTCGCCGGGCCGGCCTAGAGGCGAGCTAAACGAACCAAAAAAGAGAGACGGACCCTCTTCCCAGCAGGCAGGTGGGGTATCAAGAAAATCGAGCCAATACTCGATAGTTTGCGCATAGGTCCTAATGGTTACCACAATTATTTCGAGATTGGCGAAAGTGATGACAGGACAATAATCTGGAGTGCAACGAGAGTGCGCTTGTTTTGGAGGGGAGGGTTTCTCGGAGAGGGTCACGTGGTTGCCAGAGTTGCCAGAGCGACAATAAAAAACGAGAAGGGAAAAAAGCTCTGCACCAAGCCAAAACAGGCTAAGTGTAGCGCATACGTATTTTATTTTATTTTATTTTTAACGCATTTCTTGGCAAGCTCTTGTCAGATTGTGTAGGAATTCTAACACGCAAGCATGTCTAAGATGCTGTAGATTGCCTTGAATTGCCTCTTGCTGCTGAGACAAATGCTCCTTAGTCATCAAAGACGGATATACTCATCGGTTTGACAAAGGAGATCCCGGCAGGAGAGTGACGATGCCAGCAACCTGGGAAGTAGGCAAGGTCTTATACAAAGGTTGTTTCCATGAACATTAACAGAGATTCGTGGCAACTCCTTGAATAAATTAAGTGGCTAGGGTATCATTTTGCCTCGTATCAACCTCCTTGTTCCTCAACCAGTCCTCCCAGCCGTGTACTTTGCCGCCTGCAAAGGCATCGTCGCCCCATGCATTATTCCAATGCATGATATCCTTCGCCAGAAACTTGTACACCGGGCCCGGAACCTTCTCAATTCCCTGGTCCTTGGCCCTAATTTTCAGGTCCCTCATGATGTCGCAAAGCATATTTATTCGTCCACCGGGCCGCGTCCTTTCCCGCCTCGTTGTTCCTTGGAGAAGATTAGGTTCTCCTTCTTGCCCTCTCCATAAACGTCCACGTAGTCCCTCATGAGGAAACAAGTGCGGTCAATCAACTCGACCGTGTCATTGGACCCAGCTCCAAGACCGTCACTCTCCCCTAACCCTGCAACGCGCGCCAGCACCTCCTCGAACGTCGACTTCATCCCCAGATTGTTCTGGTATAGTGTCCCACCCTCGCCCTTGGCGAGGAATCGCGTGCAGCTGTCGTCGCTCACGACCTTCAGCTGCAACCGGCGCTGATAAGCAAAGAACCAGCACGCCACCTTCGCCACATCGTCCGTCTCCCGCAGCCGCCGATTCACCCACTCGGCCGCATACAGCACCGATTCCTCGAGGCGGCAGACCCCGCGCCGCAGGCGCTCCGCTGGGTTCCAGAACCGGTACAACCGGTAGATGCGCGTCTGCACCCGGCGGAACATGCGCTTGGACAGCACGATGCTGCCGTCATCGGGTTCCACCTGCGGCCACTGGTACCCGAGGATCCCCTGGCGCGACTCGCCGCGCGCCGCGAGCTTGGCCTGATATCCGTCCAGGTACGCGGCGTGGTCGCCGGGCGGGTCGATGCCCGCCTCGCGGAACAGCCATGCCGGGATGTACAGGCACCTGTTGCGCGGGCGGACGCGCCGGATCCTGAGGAGCAGGCCGACGAGCTCGGCGTGGTTCTGCGGGCGGCTTGGGCCGAGCTTGGTCTCGCCGTCTACGCACGACTTCTTGCACCAGGCGTACACCTTTTCGGCGCAATGGGCAAGGGCCTCCATGGCGTGCTGGGAGTGGGTCTGGCGCCGGTTCCGCTGGTCCCATGGTCCGATCCACATGCAGCTCACGGCTAGCACGCCGGTGAGCTCCCTGAGTAGGAGCTCGGCGTCGTCGAGGCGGCCTGCGTTGACGAATGCCGAGACGACTGCGGCGGCGGCCTGCTCGAGGTCTAGGCGGGTTCGTGACTTGATCAGCTTGATGAGGAGGTAGATGTCCATGGTCCCGTTCCGGCAGGCATTGATGTTGTGGAGGAAGCGATCGATGTCGCCCTCCGTTCCGTTTAAATGACTTCTCTTGGGCGCGTTATTTTGACGGATGCATGCGATGGCAGTTTTAGTGATTGGGGTATGGGCTGAGGAGAACCAGTCTTGGTCCGCGAAGTCTAGGTCCGCGTATTCTTCCAAGGAGTTTTGAAACCTCTCGCTGGGTGACATGACATGGGGAAGACGAACGGTTGCCGAAGACGGGAGTTCAGAATATGAACGGGAAATGTCCGGAAAGTATCGAATTGCAGGAAATCCCGCATCCAGGACCATGCCCACGTCTGTCTGAAGAGTGTACGGTAGCTGGATCTTTTGCGCCATTTCTCGGAGTGATGTCTGTGGTTGACCGAGACGTTCGACCGCGGCAATTGTTTCCGGTATAATGGAGGGCCGAGGAAGAGAGGGTTCTGTTGGAGACACGAAAGAGTAAATAATTATAGTGCAAGAGAGTTGTCGATCCGGCATTGAGTCATCAGACTGCGCCACCATTTTGGGCCTGTTGGCCCAACATCAAGGCCCATCGCAACCCCTGCCGCCGAATGACTCCTCCGCCGTGATCTATGCAACCCCTGAACATTTGGCCAATGGAAACACACGGCTGAGTTTAGGCAACACCTCCTCCCTGATATCAGCATGACTCTCACTGTTGATTGAATCAAGAGTCAAAAACTGAAGCTATCCACAAGACTAAAATCGATATACTGGTCGACTCCGAAATGGCCACCATGGACCGTGACATGGAGTCTTTTGCCCACGCACTGTAGTAGTACTTACGTTCTCGTCGTATGATGGTTCGCCGAGCTTCATGTCATCGCTTGTATGCACAGCACCAAGACACCAAATCTGCTCGAAATGGACTGTCCAGTGAGTTTGTCGGCAGTATCATTGAGAACAAGGTAGCCAATGGTCTAGACGCCCCCGGGAAATGTCTTGATATCAATCCCTCTCCGCAGATGACGGGAGGTTTGGGCGTGCTTTGAGGCAGTGGAGGCTGTCTATGATGAAGCATTAAAGACTGGCAGGTGATTCTGTAAGGATGGAATCAATGGGCAATCAGTCGTAAAGAAGGGGGACGTGGACGGTTCGCAGAGAGTTGCCTCACCATCCCCTGGTGTCGCAAGTGGTTCTCTTTGAGAAAAATGTAGAAGCCGATATCAAAAGAAATGTGCGATTGATCAACGTCGAGACCATATGAGTGTTACAGCTATCGTCGACACTTGTTCGGCGCGCTTGTTTCGAAGTTCGAGGGAGAAAACAGAAGAAAAGATGCATGATTCCACGTGGTCAGTGTGCACGTGCTACCCACTTTTGCCCTTTTCCAATACCTGCATGTCAAAAAGGCAAAGTTAGTCAGCTGGAATCATCAGTGCCACAAGAATTTGCACGTGAAAGTTAGATGTGGATGGAAGCTGATCTGACTGGGTCCTTGAAATCGACGGATTCACAATGATCTGCTAAATAATATTAGCCCTGAGCCGGAAGCATATCAGGAATTTATGACGTACGTTTCCGGTGGTATTGCGCTCGCTATTCCTAGTCTGTCACCTGGACTAAGCAACAATCGGAATAGCAGACCTTTAGTTAGCAACAAGCGGCATGTCTCAGGAGGTGTGGGCCTCGACTAATAGCTAGCCAGAATGGTTGGTGTACATATTTATGACTGTATGACTGGAATGTCTCACTGTCGATCGCAGTACTCCGTACCAATGGCTAAGACACTCCATATAAACATGGGGCCGAGAGATCGCACTTTGTTCCTCGCTCTCTACCTCGACATTTGCCATTCCCCAGTGCAACAGACCCCACGGGATGGCGACTGTTTGACTACGTCTTGGGCCGTATGAAATCTCCTCAAAAAGATGACGAACTTCTCCCCTGCAGCAATGCCTAATCCAATGGCAGGAGACACGAACAGTGACGTCATTGCCGCATCCCCATCTCACGATGCCGGGGAACTGCATGGCATCCTCAATCCCCAAGCCCATGGAGCTGAATCTCCTGTCGATTCAGACGACCGGCAAAGAAATCATGAGCACGAGGACAGCGGCGAGGATGGAGACAGCCTATCTTCAGATGAGGCGGAGACAATGGGAAGAAGCGAGCGGCCGGGGCTGCGCCGGCGTCGAGACTCGTCTGCCATGATCGAAAATGAAGACAGAACAGAGCTTATGCGAATAGCCACGGCTCTCTCGCGAAGACAATCCGCCGCCACTGCCGGTCCCAGCCGCATGCATACCCTTGCCGCCGTCGACGAGAACAATCCGGCCTTGGACCCACAAAGTGCTCAGTTCGACATCTCCAAATGGCTTCAGAACTTCGTCCGAACCCTGCGAGAGGAGGGTGTTACTGCCAAGCAGACGGGAGTTGTGTACAAAAATCTGAGTGTCTTTGGTTCCGGGTCTGCGTTACAAGTTCAAGGCACTGTTGCCTCTTGGCTGCTGGCACCGCTCCGTCTCGGCGAGGTCTTCAGCTTCGGCAAGAGAGAGCCCAAGCAGATTCTCCGCAGTTTTGACGGCTTGATCAAACGTGGAGAGCTTCTCGTAGTTCTGGGACGGCCAGGGTCTGGATGCAGCACGCTTCTGAAGACCATCTGCGGAGAATTGCACGGTCTGACCGTCGGCAAGGACTCGACCGTTCATTACGATGGAATCTCACAGGCGCAGATGAAGAAGGAGTTTAAGGGCGAGGCCATCTACAACCAGGAGGTAAATTCCGTGCATCTTGTGTCTATCCGTGTTCCTGACCAGGAGGGCTGACCCGTCGTGTCCAGGTTGACAAGCATTTCCCTCACCTCACGGTCGGCGAGACACTGGAGTTCGCCGCCTCGGTCCGCACGCCATCTCAGCGCATCCACGACATGTCACGCCGCGAATATTGCCAATACATTGCCCAGGTTGTCATGGCTGTATTTGGCCTAAGCCACACCTACAACACCAAGGTTGGCAACGACTTTGTGCGAGGAGTTTCGGGAGGAGAGAGGAAGCGCGTTAGTATTGCTGAGATGGTGCTGTCTGGTTCTCCGTTCTCTGCGTGGGACAACAGGTGGGGCCTCACTCCTCTCCCATTCCCTAATATTATGGAGGATATTATGCTAACGGTGCGTAGTACTCGCGGCCTGGATTCTGCTACTGCCTTCAAATTTGTGCAATCTTTGCGGATGGCTTCAGACATGGGCGGTCAAGCCAATGCAGTGGCCATCTACCAAGCCAGCCAGGCCATCTACGACCTGTTCGACAAAGCCGTGGTGCTGTATGAAGGTCGGCAGATCTACTTCGGGCCGGCGGGTGCAGCGAAGAGCTACTTTGAGAGACAGGGATGGTATTGCCCTCCTCGGCAGACAACTGGCGACTTCCTCACGTCCGTCACCAATCCCGGGGAGCGGAAGCCGCGCCAGGGAATGGAAAACAGGATCCCGCGGACGCCTGAGGACTTCGAGCGATGCTGGCGCGAGTCTCCGGAGTATGCGGCACTGGAGAGCGAGATCGACAGCTACGAGCGACTAACCCTTGTCGAGCACAGGGGCGAGGCGATTGCTCAGCTTCGACAGCAGAAGAATTACCGGCAGTCCAAGCATGTTCCATCAAAATCCCCATATACCATCAGCGTGTGGATGCAAGTCAGGCTCAACACCAAGCGAGCGTACCAACGCATCTGGAACGACATCTCTGCCACTCTAACGTCTTGCCTCGTGCAGGTCGTCATGGCCCTCATTATTGGATCCATCTTCTTTGGCACTCCAGATGCCACCGTGGGCTTCTTTGCCAGGGGCTCGGTGCTATTCATAGCCGTCCTTCTCAACGCCCTGACCGCCATCTCCGAGATTAGCAGCCTGTACGCCCAGCGGCCGATTGTCGAAAAGCATGCTTCCTACGCTTTCTACCATCCCGCCACGGAATCAGCAGCGGGAATTGTCGCCGACATACCGATCAAGTTTGTGACCTCGGCCATCTTCAACATCGTGCTTTACTTCATGGCGGGACTGCGGCGAGAGCCATCGCAGTTCTTCATCTACTTCCTCATCACGTACATCTCCACCTTCATCATGAGTGCTGTATTCCGGACCGTGGCGGCAACTACGAAGACCGTTTCGCAAGCGATGGCCGTGGCAGGCGTGGTGGTGCTGGCCCTCGTCATCTACACGGGATTCACCATCACGGTGCCGCAGATGCATCCGTGGTTCAGTTGGATCCGTTGGATCAACCCCATCTACTACGCTTTCGAGATCTTGGTTGCCAACGAGTTCCACGGGCGCCAATTCACTTGCTCCTCAATTATTCCTCCTTTCACGCCCTTGGTTGGGAACTCTTGGATTTGCTCCGTTGCAGGTGCCGTCGCCGGCCAACGAACCGTCAGCGGTGATGCCTTCATCGCGGCTAACTATGAGTATTACTACTCGCACGTGTGGCGCAACTTTGGCATTCTCATCGGATTCCTCATCGGGTTCATGGCCGTATATTTCGTGGTGACGGAGCTCAACTCTTCCACGGCAAGCACTGCAGAGGCGCTCGTCTTCCAGCGCGGACACATTCCAGCCTACCTGCAGAACGGAGGCAAGAAGCCTGCCATGGACGAGGAAGTGGTTGCAGACAACAAGAAGACCAATGGTGATTCGGGTGCTGGAGATGTCGAGGCGATCGAGGCGCAGAAAGACATCTTCACGTGGCGGAACGTTGACTACGACATCACCATTAAGGACGGGCATCGGCGGTTGCTGGACAATGTGTCCGGATGGGTTAAACCAGGAACTCTGACAGCACTCATGGGCGTTAGCGGCGCGGGTAAGACGACGCTCCTTGACGTGCTTGCACAGCGGACCACCATGGGTGTCATCACTGGCGACATGCTCGTCAATGGGAAGCCTCTGGAGCCTAGCTTTCAGCGCAAGACTGGATATGTTCAACAGCAAGGTATGTTATGTGATTCATTTCTTTGGTTCCCATTCTAATACCAGCAGACTTGCACCTGGAGACAGCTACAGTGCGCGAAAGCCTTCGTTTCAGTGCTATACTACGCCAACCAAAGACGGTCAGCAAAGCGGAGAAGTACGAGTTTGTCGAAGAAGTCATCAAAATGCTGAACATGGAGGACTTCGCCAACGCCGTCGTTGGCGTGCCCGGCGAGGGCCTGAATGTGGAACAGCGAAAGCTTCTCACGATCGGCGTGGAACTGGCAGCCAAGCCCAAGCTCCTCCTCTTCCTCGACGAACCGACTAGTGGCCTCGATTCTCAAAGCTCCTGGGCCATCTGCATCTTCCTCCGCAAACTCGCAAATGCTGGCCAGGCGATCCTCTGCACTGTCCACCAGCCCAGCGCCATCCTCTTCCAGGAGTTTGACCGACTGCTCTTTCTAGCCAAGGGCGGGAAGACGGTCTATTTCGGACAGATTGGAAGTAACTCGCAGACCTTGCTCGACTACTTCGAGGCCAATGGGGCTCGCAGATGCGGTGACGAAGAGAACCCTGCCGAGTATATGCTCGAGGTCGTGAACAACGGCGTCAACGATGCGGGACAAGACTGGCATTCCGTCTGGAAGGATAGCAGCGAGCATCAGGCAGTTCAGGTCGAGATTGACAGGATACATGCCGAGAAGCAGCAGGAACCGGTGGCCGGAGACGCCGCCAGTTCCGACGCCGAGTTCGCCATGCCGTTTACGGCTCAGCTGCAGGCCGTCACCTACCGAGTGTTCCAGCAGTACTGGAGAATGCCCAGCTACGTGTTTGCCAAGTTCGTCCTCGGCATTGCCGCCGGCCTGTTTATTGGTTTCACCTTCTTCAACGCCGATAGCAGCCAAGCCGGGATGCAGAGTGTCATCTTCGCTGTCTTTATGATCACGGCCATCTTCTCCACCCTTGTTCAACAGGTAATTATTTGCCTCCCTAGACTCCTTCCCAACGTCTAATAACCATGCTGACTCTATTTGCCTAGATCCAACCACTATTTGTGACGCAGCGGTCGCTTTACGAGGTGCGCGAGCGTCCCAGCAAGGCGTACTCGTGGAAGGCCTTCATCATCGCCAACGTCATCGTCGAGATCCCGTACCAGGTGATCACGGGCGTGCTCATCTACGCCTGCTTCTACTACCCCGTGATTGGCATCCAGAGCTCCCAACGCCAGGGCCTGGTCCTCCTCTTCATCATCCAGCTGTTCATCTACGCCAGCGCCTTCGCCCAGATGACCATCGCCGCACTCCCAGACGCCCAGACGGCAGCCGCAATCGTCACTCTGCTCTCCCTGATGAGCACCATCTTCTGCGGCGTCCTGCAGTCGCCCGACGCCCTGCCGGGGTTCTGGATATTCATGTACCGCGTCTCGCCCTTCACGTACTGGGTCGGCGGCATCGTGGCGACGCAGCTGCACGGGCGCCGCGTGGTCTGCTCTGCCAGCGAGACATCCATCTTCGATCCGCCGCCCGGCCAGACATGCCAACAGTACCTGGCGCCTTTCTTGCGACAGGCCCCGGGGCAGCTGCAGAACCCGAGCGACACGGCGAACTGTCGGTACTGCGTCTTCAGCAACGCAGATCAGTTCTTGGCGGGCTCGAATATCTTCTGGAGTGAGCGTTGGCGGAACTACGGCATCATGTGGGCTTACGTTGTTTTCAACATCTTCATGGCTACCTTGTTGTACTACCTGTTCCGCGTCAGATCATGGCGTGTCAAGTGGCCATCCATAGGCAGAAAAGGGAAGAAGAAGGGGGGAGAAAAGGAGACACCCGATGAGGCGATGAACGGGAGCTCGAAACACAACTGATATGGAAATAGCGAAAGGAGGTGGCATGCATGCTGCATCAAGCCAGGGGAATCCGTAGAGGCATCGCTAAGCAACTTCTACTGAGCACTTCGATGTGGTCGAGGGCAGACTACTACGGGCATTGTCAGAGCATCGATGAAGTATGTATGTACACAGGGAGCAAGAGGCGCCTGGCGAGTAATTATCGCTCCACCTTGCTTTCCCTTCTAAATCAAGCCCCCATCATACGCGCTTCTTATCCACTACCATGCCCGCACCTCCCCCCTCCTCCGTCAAGCCGCCGAACACGCCCAGCACCGTGAGCCACCGGAAGACATTGAGGAAGGCACTCGCGCCGACACTCCCCCAAACGGCGTCGTTCCACCCGCGCACGTCGCAGAAGGCATCCCGCCCCATCCCGGCGTACGTGCCGTAGATGTGTCCGTAGTCGGCGAGCGCCACGGCGACTAGATACCACCTCGACGTGGCGGGGCGGGGCGTCCAGCAGCAGACGACGGCCAGGGCGGCGACCAGGAGGAGGACGTTGCCCATCTGGAGGGTCAGGACTAGGGCTTGGGGCTGGAGGTCGGACGGCTCGACGGGGCTGTGGGGAACCTGCATCGTGTAGAAGCGGTGGGGGTCGAGGATGGAGATGATGTAGGCCCAGACTCTGGGAGTACGGTGTGCGTTAGCAACGTGGGCGGTACGGGGTGGGTCTCACTAACAATAGCAGGGGTTCGATGATTCCGAAGAGGATCAACGGCCAAGTGGGAAGGGTGGACCACGCCATTGTGGAGCTGCTTGGAGTCGAGGCTGGCTCCATGCTTGGTTTGCAAGAAAAGGGCAGACGAACGAGAAAATTGGCGCGGACCTGTCACATGAATGATCACATGACCTTTCCCTACCCCTCCAAGCGGTGTTATTAAAAAGTGGTGCATGGGCTACACCACTTACTAATAGTAATAAAATATTCACTAACAAATTTTAGTGGTTTGGCCTCAGTCAGGCGTTAAGGAGTAACGCGGGCTAGTTAGTAAGAGGTGTACCACGTGCACCCACTTTTTGATAACACCGCTTGCCCTCCTACCCCAAAGCCGCCTCGGTCAACTCACCGCGCCTGACCGCGCCTGTATTTGGGTGATACTGGTATCATTTCTACTTGGGGATAAGCACTGCACAGCGGTATGACTTGTACTAGTGCAGTACAGAACAGAACATACGAGTATGGTGTAATTTTCGATGCTGTGCAGGCGCTGAGCGCCTCTGTTGTTTCACCTGAACCCCTGTGTGCCGATGGGGTTTCAGGCCCGCATCATTCCCGATGCAAAGCTCCTGGCAGCATAGACGAGCCGGGTGGCTTGGACCTTCGGAGGTCTCGGCGTCCACTAAAATCATCGCGTAACCCTGACGATCTCGGACGCTCTGTCCTCTAGCCCCGCCTAACAAGTCAATCAAACATGATCGACACCTTCGGCTTTAAATTCTGGCGTGGCTGCCTTAGACTTCCTCGGGAAGGGCAGTTATTCTGACGTCGAGTCTAGGATTCTTGGGACCTGCCAAGGTATGCGCCACTGGCAAGCCCCTTCCCCAGATTTCCCATCTTGGTGGTTGTTCTTTCTTGCTTCAACAAAAATTCGATTCGATACTAAGACCCTGAAAAAGCTGGACTTTGACGGTGCAATTATCACTCATTCTTTGCAATTTTTCATCCCCAGCCCGGGTTTGGCAAATGTTAATATGGCGGGTCTTTTGAATGGATTAGCGGGCGGTGTTGGAGATGTTCTTGGGGGCCTGGTGACGCCCGTGGTCGGCGGCCTGCTCGGGGGAGTAGCCGAGGAGACAACTTCATCGGAATCGTTGTTGGAACCAGTGGCGACCGAGGCACCAACGACGAGTATAACGAGCCCTCCTCCTCCTCCTCCTCCGCCGCCAGCGGCCACGACGTTCCCGGCTGATGCGCCATCGACAACTCTACTCGCAGCGCTTGCACCAGGAGAATCACCAGGCCCGCTCCTGTCGCTGTCTCTCCGGCCGCTTCTTCCCATATCACTCTCGCCCCCTCAGTTGCTTAACCCAGGTGTGGCGCCCACGATATTGAGTTCATTGCTCGGCGCTCCACCACCACCACCACCACCACCCGCTGAGGCCATTCCGACGACATCCGAGCCCGTCGCAGCTGCGGGGCCGCCTTCTGCTGCGGAAGCGACTTCGACGTCTCAGCCGGGTGTGATCCTGGTTTCCTTGCCCACCCCACCATCCTCGTCCCGGCAATCTTCGACATCTCTCCTCGACGCCATTGTTTCGTCCATCACGACCCCCTCAGAGGCACCCTCAGAGGCCCCCGCAGTTGCCACAGGCGAGCCCGAGCCCACACCCGTCACTTCCGATATCACCGAGACAGTAGTGCCGGTCAATACAGGGACAGCCGTCGACGTCAACACGCCGGCTGGCGCTTCCAGTTCCAACAGCGTGGAGGCCTCGGCGCCTGCCTCGAAGGTCAATCTCATGGCCGTGGCCATCACCGTGCCAGTCGTTGCCGTCGCGCTGATCGGCATCGGTCTCTTCCTGTGGCGGAAGAACAGGGGAGGATTCAGACGCCGGGACAGCGCGATGCTGGATGACTCGGAGATCGAGTCGTGGAAGAAGTCGCAGAACGACGACAAGTTCGACCCCGCCAGGAACTACTGAGGGACTCGGTCACCAGGAAGACTATCCGACGACAGTAACGTGTAAGGAAAGGTTCTGGGCTTGACTGCTGGGAAGGGCGTCTGAGACGTCTTTTGGGAAGCATGCATGCCTCATAATGATAGGGGGTTGGGTTTTTTGAGGGTGTTTCTCGGGGAAGGGAGAGCGGGTTTTCAACATTTGACCTGGGCGTTTTGGCTGTATGTTTTCGGGGTTTTCTTCTTCAATGGCCTCCGCACTCAGAGACAGGACCAGATAATTACCACTCTCAATTAATCCACTGGATTTACTGGGTGCTGTACCGCCGAATTCATCAGCGCTTTCCATACTTTGTTGTGCATCCTGCTCGATGCCCGATGTACCTAGGAGTCACTCTGGGGCACGGCAGGAATGAGGACATGTCGAGCCACAGCGACAGCACATTGTTGGTCAGCTTGTCTGTGTTCACTTGTTGCGTAGACTTTGGATGTTCTGTATCGCAACGGCGCCGAGAAGACGATCTACATTGCATCGGCACTGTCATTCGAGGTCGGCACCCACAATGAAGAGGTTCCGAGGCTATAACCCGCGCGAAAGTCGCTATGATCCAGGCCGGTAGCTTGCTGCATACCCCAGTGTTGTGTCCCTTGCCGGTTTGGAAGGCGAACTCGCACAAGTTGGCAACAGGGTTGCCCACGCGGAACCACTAAGCGTCACGTAGGCGCGGGCATTGGCATTAACCATGTTCATATATAAATGGCAGGGATACAAGGCAGTCAGACAGGTCCCCGCCATCGTCGGGAAGGATGGCCTAAAGGAGGTGTGACGAGTGCAGGGCTAAATGGGCTGAGTAAGCCAGGAGTCGCATCGTGCATGACAGTGTCGTATTCTAGAATAGTATTGCAGCTCGCCAATCATTTCTTGCAGCCGCGGGTCTCGGCGAATCTGTCTCCAAGGCCTTGTCCAGTGATCAAGCAGCAGCAAATACGGATATCGTCAAGTGTATCCAGGACACTACGCAGCGTCAGGTGGTGCAAGGCACTTTACGATGCGTCACTTCAGACATGATGGTGAAGTTGAACGAGACACGATGATAGCTGCATGGCAGCTGTTTTATGACATTCTCTCCCTGCATTGCGACCCCCCCTTATATTTGTCTGTGGCAAAATGTGACATACAGGGTGCTCGCGTGATTCATCACGTGGGGCATTGAACTGAGACTCCCAAAACTGTGGTCTTTAAGTCCGAATTTGGACGCCGAAACAACACAAGCCAATACCGCCTTGCTAGCTCAATCGGTAGAGCGTGAGACTCTTAATCTCAAGGTTGTGGGTTCGACCCCCACGTAGGGCTCAATTCCCTGCGGTGCACCAGCTTTAGAGCTGGCTTTCTTTTTTTGCTTTTTTTCTCCCTCTTCTCGTCTAATTTTTATATATCTTTTAAGTTTTCACCTATGTACTCTGATGTTAGTACTACTGTTTGTAATACTGTACTGAATAACCAACGTGCTAAAAGGCGTATTACCAAGATTCCTTTGGACATTAGTGCTGATGAGAGCTGACGAAATTACCTCGCCTTGACTAATATCCAAATGATGGTTTATTTAATGTGCTACTGATATCTTCTGTCATTTCATACTCACCATCCTACAAACATTCTCACTGAAGTTTACTAGACCGAGATAGCCGGTCATGAAGCGAGTCCTTTTCTTCACCAACAGCGACTATGTCTAGGCCAATGTCCTGCTCGCTACTGCCCATGCTTTAGTTCACATTGCACCCGACGTCGAGATTCATATTGCGTCTTTCTATGGATTACAAGCCGCTGTCCGCGAGACTTCTGATTTTGCCCTTGGCACCGCGCCAGAAGGGTCGACTGCAAAACCCTTGGCTTTCCATGGCATGGAAGGCATCAGCTGGGACCAGCATCTTTTCGGTGGATTCCTGCGGATATTACCCTTGTTATTACAGGGCGGCGAGGACTACGGCTTTGCCTGATCACTGAACCACAGACCGGTCAATCAAATGCACCGATTAACACTACGCTTGAATAGGAGGCACCGTGATGAAAGATAATCTAGTTGAGGGGTCGACGAGTGCTGGCTCACGAAACATTATCCAATGGGCAGCCTGCTCCTCAACCTACACCCACCACAACCATATAGCTAACCTACAAGCAACAAGCAACTGGGCAACCACAACAGGGCTGACCTGTGACAACTGCGAATCCAAGATCTGCTCTCCAAAGGGAACCTCCTCCTCCTTACATGGCCATGCCTTCCATGCCTTGGCCGGGGATCTCGGACAACCCTTCAAAAACAAAGGTTAGCCACGGGAACGCGTCATTAATCAGGAACGGGGATATGACTTACAGCCGTCGATATTCTCCTTGACCATGAGAGGAACGGTGCACTTGTTCTGCTGGGCGATACTCTGGGTCTTGAGCGTCGGAGCGCTGACGTAGGTATGAGCATCCATAGCCTTCTGGAGAGAGTTATCCTTCCAGCCGAACAGGTAATCGGCGTGGGTGGAATAGCCCGTCGTGTCGCCGCTGGACCAGAGGAACGGCTGGCTGCCGTCCTCCGGCCAATCGGCCTTGTTGTTGAAAGCGGAGGTATCCCATACGGTCTCCAGCATTAGCTGCGGGATCTTGACGGGGTGCGTGGCGGGGCAGGGGCCGCCGGACTCAAAGGTGCCGGATTCCGGGTATGCGACGTGGTCTTGATGGTTGGGCGAGTCCAGGTGGACGCCGTCCCAGCAGGTCGGGAAGCGATGGGTGGCCATGATCCCAGTTTTGCAAGTACCCGTGGGGAAGTCTAGAGTCTCGGGATTACGGGTGGCCTGGGATGCCATGCACGTATAGGTCAGCTGCCGGAAACTTCTGGCTTGGTCGCGGGTCCGGAAATCGTTGTTGCCAACAAGCATGCGGAAGCCGGGCTTGAAAGCCGTGACTGTTGATTTCTGTGCAGTGTCGAAGAGGGCGTCGCTCATGTAATAGACGACCTGGGAGTTCGAGTTAGACAGCTGGTATGCCAAGTCTCGTGCAACAGAAGTGCCTCACCATGCCGCCATTGGTACTCTCCATGCCCGCTTGCGGAATTTGCGGGACCCTGTGGTAAGAGCCATTCCTAGCACGGAAGAAGAGAACAGCGGTCCAGTAGTTGGAGAAGTCTTCAGAGAACTGGCAGGTCGTGCAAGTAGAAAGCGCCGGGAGATCGTGTGTGGCGGGATCCATCGACACGTTGAACGAGTCCTATTAGCCGTCAGCTATGAGCCTCATCTGGAAGCCACAAGGACCTGGGGTATAATTACGCCTCCGATGATCTGATGAAGATGGGGCGACGGGGACACGCCTGGGTTAACCAAGGGATCTATACGCTGGGTTGTCAGACTGGCGCAGCCGAATCGAAGCAGTGCGCTGGTGGGCGCGAACAGCCCGAAGGCGGCGGCGAATGTATTGCACTTCATCACGATTTCTGGATATCGGTTCGACGATGGTGGCCAGCGATGGAAGGAAAACGGGGAGTGGAGGGGACAGGCGGTGGTTATGACCCCCCCCCCTTTGATCACGGTGATTATCTGGCTATGACCAACTGCCGGGCAGTGATAGCAAAACAAGACTGAACCTTGGTCTCGACACCTAATAATTACCGTTCAATAATATAGCAGCATGTTTCTCGTAGCTAATATAGGTTTGTTTTGATTGCGGTTAATATTGACGAGGGCCAATAGTAGGGGAACTCCCATGATGAATAATTATTGGGGATAATAACAACCGGACACACCGGTCTGATTCCACTCTCTAATCTTTGCTAACAACAGCCAAGCCTGTCCATCAGAGGAGGTCCATCACCGGCACCTCTGACTTCGACGCCGCTCTAGCCCCATCATCGCCTAACTTTGGGAGGTGTCAATGCGGCCGAGTATTTACATTCTTCGTCAAGACGACCAAGAACTTAAGTACTATTGAGTGGGTAAAGGTCGGATCCTCTCCACCCGGGGAATTTATCACTCTCCACCCACCCCCAACTGCTGCCTGTAATTAATCTATATTTGGCTTAACTGCCGCCTCCAAAGCGTATTCTGCAGCCAGCGGCATCGCTTAGAAACAAGGGACGGAAAGGGAAGCTCGGTGCGTCTCGCCTCCAAGCAATTAAGCTCAGGCTTGCATTGACAACTACCAAGACCGCAGTGATTGGTCCCGGTTTCCCACCTCTGCCGGCCGCCCCCGCACTATAGCCTTTAGACGGGAAAAGGATTGCTTCCAGCGAATAGAGGTAACTATACTATTAAGTTTCCGTATAGTAAGGAAACATACATTTAATTAATACTGACGGTGTCGCCTAATATCGAATGCACCCCGAGGGCCAGACATATCGTCAACCAATAGGGTATATCTGATCTCATGTCGTCCAAATACCTACATAGTGCCGGCCCTGAATCTGTTGGCCGACATCCTTCTCTTGCGCTGACTTTTTCCCACTCCTCTGAAGACCCCCCTTGGTGGAATACCGCCTCTCCCCTGCCCTCACGATGATGAAGCTTTCACTCACGCTCATCGCCTTCTGGCTCGCCATGGCCCTTGGCCAAACGACGACGGTATGCACTGCAGACCTCGCAAGCACTGACGACTGTGCCGACGTCATCAACCCCATCGCCTGCTACAACCAATTCGGGTTTTCGGGCACGCGGACGCTGGCGTGTATCGACGGGAAGAACGATGCCGAAAGGTCTAGGAAGGCACGACGTGTCCCATCGCAAGTGAGAGGCCGGACCCTGCTAACCTCGTGGTGTAGGCGTGCCATTGCTGCAGCTGTGTGGGCACCCGAATGTGCACCTGGGTCACTCAGAATAACATCTGTAACGGGGTTAGTTAGTGGATGAGTGGCAGCGACCTCCCCAGCCGACAAGGGGAAAGAGAAGCATGTTACCAAAGAAGGGGCTAGCTTCTATGCTTGGGGGAGGCGAACTCGAGGTCCTTGAAGATCTTTGGTGTTTAGGGAGGGGGCTCTCAACGCGGCGGATTTGTACGCATGCTTGTCAAGATGCATGTACTGTACCTATAGACAAGCATCAGAGGCCGCAGTGGCTGCCAAATCAAATGAATTGTAGCGTGCATGGGAATGGCTTGTGCTAATTAGGAGCAGAGTAATTATCCCTGGAATCTCGAAGATCTGACATTGCACGAAGTCTTTTTGAGGAGAATGGTTATCAAATAAAGAAGATCTTCCATGTTCTGCCAATGACCGGCACTTGCAATTGAGTTATTATCAGCAGCAACACGGCTCATGATGTTATTGCGATGGTGATCGATCCTCAGGGGAGGTAAGCCTCATGCAAGCTGCAGGGACCCCTCAGGCTAATGTAGTAATCCCTTGGGTAGATGGCCTTGGCGCTTTCATTCCCGCTATCGAGGAAAGTGTTGGGTGCAAATATCTAGGTGTGGCACGTCATCACTATAGCAGAGAACGCTCATACCAAGCAAGGTATGTGGGATCCTATCGCTGATCGCGTAGAAGGCGTAAAACTTGGTATTTGAGTCCGTCAACAGTGAGGTCCTCCAGATGCACAGCCCATGTTCCATCTGACTCCTCGCTCTCGACCTGGACCGGCCACTCCGCAATGTTGAGCCGCTCTATGGTTGCGTGGAGACAGGATCGGCGCGAGTCGACGACACGTAGGTCCTGGAGCCTGTCAAATCAGGCTTTGGACGTCTTGGATCAAGTCGCAAAATCTCATTCGGTCATTGATGACCCAAAGCGTCTTCTAGAGAACATCCTGCTGCGACTGCATCATTCCTTTGCCTGTTTTTGAGCTTCGGATTCGAAAGTTGCCAACGGCCGTGGCGAATGTCCGACTACTATGGTTCTGGTGGACCGATGGGCTTCATTGCCGACTCAGGGTTAATACCTTACGAATTGCGAGGTTTCACCCGTGAGCAGAGTAGAAGTCACAATTTTCCTTCGGCACGCGTTGGATGGCAACACAAGGAACATATTTGGGAGATGGACGTTGTGGGTTAGGTGTGAGGCGTGACTCCTGGGTGGCTCGAGCAAGATATGAAGTGTGCAGGTCAAATCTTTATGATAGGCTAACCTTGCGTCTGATAATTAGAACGCTGCTTCCTTTGCTTCTCCAAAATGCGAGAACAAGTTCGCGCGGGACTACGATTATTTGGCTGCTTACATCTATCAAGACACAAGCCAAGCCCATCTCAGAGCGTTGCCTCATCCGGCAAATTGTTCCTCCACTTCATCGTCGCGTGCTCGTTCGCCCATTCCAGCAATGCATCGTAATCCGTGCACTCATGCTTCGAGCCCCAGCCCGGGCCAAGCTCGGTATCCCCCTCTAGAGTCGTGTCTGCAGCACACATGATGGACTGACGGAGGTAGTCGAAGCAGTGGGCTGAGTGATGGGCGACTTCTTCTGTCAACTCGACACCGGCAAATCCGGTTTGGAAGTGTCGTACGATGTAGGACTGGCAAGACTAGTCAGGAGAAAGCTCTTGGCTAATTCGCCTACCACACTTGGGAATGGACGAGACATACTAGGCAGTGAAGTTGGTGGTAAACAGACATCATGTAGCCTGGCCCATCGGAGGTACGATTCACTGGCGTGATGTACGGTTTTGGCAGATCATAAGAAGCTGCATCGTGAAACTGGACATATCCCCTGCTGGCTGAGCGAGACACCATCCCGTCAGCCTCATTTGTCGATCGTGGCTAAAGAGCTCGCTCACTTACCCGAGCTTAACTCGATCCAGTTGTGGAGCGTATGAAGAGTGTCCTTCTCGTCAAAGAACATGTCCCCGTGCATGTACTTTGGATCCTCAGCGAACGTGTACACCTTTCGGGGAACTTTTGCGTTTTGCGTTGCCTTGTTAGCAACTGAATCAGGCTTCCCGGGTCACTGGAGGAAAACATACGCCTTGGTACCGGAGATGGCTTGGACGTGCCCTTGTTGAGCACTAGCGGACGGATCAGAAGGACAGCTATGGTGATTGCCATCAGGGCCTCCACAATCCATCGCAAATGCGACGTCGCCTTTTGCGGACTCCCCGTCGTGGACTGAGAGATATCATGGTTGATTCCAGATTGTCCAAGAAACGCCTGCTGCTCCTCATCCTCTTCACCTTTGCTGCGGTCCATGGCGAGCTGCGGCTCAGGGCCACTGGAAACGAAAGAATTAATTCTAGAGAGCAAAGCGTGGAAGCTTTGACTAGAGAGCGGATAGGGAAAAGACGGCTTGGGTTGCATTGCCCGCTCTTTAGGCTGTACAGGATAAATTAATGGGAGAAAATGGTTGGCTGGATTCCCTCCGAGACTCTCCACCTACCGCAGCGAGGTCCCATCGAATAGAGCATAACTACACGTGTACAGCGGTAGGTCTTGAGTTCATCATAGAGCACTCTCGGGCCTTCAAAAGCGGGCGGGGAGCCGCCGCTACTCTCTCCGCTTTCTCGTGCTCGGAAAATGGTGCTAGCCGGGTGCAAATCTCGGGATGATGCGCCGGCCCCAAGACGGCGGCCGCTCACGTGGCTAGAATGTGGCTGGTGGGAGGGACCACGTGCTGCATATTGTTTGGGGAAGAAGTCGGAAGGAAGAGCACCGAAAGCATTGGAGCCAGATCATCCGGATCCGGCTAACCTGTCCACAAAATAAACTGCTAAACTGTAATTGCCTCTGGTTCTATAACTTTGTCGGTCGCGGATAGTGGACGGAGATGGACCTGAGTGCGGAACCCTGGCGAGCTCCGATGTCAAGTTGGGCCTACGTTGGAGACCGGGATGCCGAGTTTGAGGACCTCGAGACAGTTGAGGTGGGCCAGATCTCTGAGTCAATCATCTAAAAACGGTCACAGGAACAATTCGGTGCTGCAAGAATTGTTCTATCGGAAAGAAGAGGAAATTGCCGCAGACTCTCTTTGCCTGATCGCAGCGACGACGCGAGTATTTTGGGATGGATAGGTTATAGCAGGAGCGCCCATCGTCTAATATCCCCGTCATTTCAGAGGGTGACCAGGTTCTGTACTAATTATGCCGAGCTTCTCCACACAAGGCCTGCCCATCCTGGCAAAGCGCGTGTCCGAGACACTCAAGTCAGTAGGAGTGTGGGTGGCTTGGCTCCAAGCCCAAGTACCTAACCTCGACGATCTCGATGTCAAGAGTGTCGTGGCAGCCGAATCTGGGAAGAGAGGAAACACATCAACATTTGCTCGTTGACTCGTTCGCCCGCGTGGCAACATGAGTAGACAGAAAAAGGCGAGAGAAAAGACTCACTTCTTGAGAACCAGCCAAGTCTCGCGGATAATCTCGCCAGCGCGCTCAACGGTTGTCGAGCCGGGATTAACGGCGATGAAAATCGTGTTACGGCCGTAGTTTGGGACAGGACACTCAGGGCCGTTGTCAATGACTGGGCGAAACAGGGCCACCAGGGACCAGCGGTCGGCAGCAAGCAAGGCCCAGATGTATTCGCGCATCGGTTTGCTGTCGCCGACTGGCGTGCTCCAGATGCGGCGAATACTGGAAGTGCAAGGTCGTGAGGAAGATTTGGCTTCTTCAGCGTGGTGGGTGCTGTAATTATTTATATCTTGGTGCGCAAACAGTGAATCCAAGAGCCAGTAGCCGAGTCTAGTGAATTAAGCTCAAGCTCAGGCAGGTAAAGTGAATACAGACGTAGCCAGTGCGTATATCCAGGCGCTTACTGATTAATTACCTATGTCAAGATAGATACCGAAACTTAAGCACACCAACATCCTGTTCCATAATTACATCTTCGCCAACCACCTCCCCCCATCTCGCACCGTCCGCGCGACCTTGGCACAACACACCAGCGCCGCCCCCAGCAGCAGCAGACAAGCGCCGTATGCCTGAGCACCTCGATATGTCCCGCCCGCCCGAGTGATGATAGCCCCCGCAACCGGCGGGCCGACCAGCACAGAGAGGCTAGACACAGCCATGGCCATTCCGATGCGGGCACCCGTGTTGCGCACGTCCCGACGGCCGACCGACATGGCGCCGGCGGGGAACAGGGCCAGCAGGGCGCTGCCGGCGAGGGCGTAGACGGTCGTCCACGCGTAGACGCCCGCCGGGTTGTGGACTCCCATCCAGCCCAGGTTGCAGATGCCGCTGGCGAGGATGGCCGGGATCATGACGTTGATGGGCCCGATGGCGTCGGCTAGGCGGGAGGGAATGAGGCGGCCGAAGACGCTGACGCCGTTGAAGATGAGGAGGAGGTTTAGTGAGTCCGGATATGATAGGGGAGGGGTGATTTGCGACCGACTGAATTGTGGGAGGTAGTAGAGGGCCACGTAGGTACCGGCAAGGCTCTGCGGTGGGTGTTAACGTTAACTAGGATAAGGGGCGAAGTCTTCTCGGGAAGTCATCACTTACAAACAGCAGACCTACCGCGTACAAGAGAAAGTCCAGCTCCTTCAATGTGGCCCAGTCGATTAGCGGCCCAGAGGTCTTCGTCTGGATCCGCGGCCGGGCAACGATATTGACCATGATCGTCGTCGCAAGTTGCAGGAATGCCATGGATCGCAAGGCCCAGCCAAACCCGATTGCAGGAAGCAGCTGTCGCGCCATGGCGGGATAGATCAAACCGCCTGTAACATTGCCGCAGGTGACGATGCCGACGGCCAAAGCCCTCCGCTTGGAAAAGTATGTTGACGTAACAGACAGCATGGGGCAGCAGAGAAATCCAGCCGCCGTGCCGATGACGATGCCCTGAGCAAGCATCAACTGCCAGTATTGGGTGCAAAACGATGTTGCGAAGGCACCTAGCGCCTGGAGGGCAGTCCCTATGCCAATTGTCAAGCGGAAATACCCTGCATCACTGAGGCGCCCGGAGAAGACTCCCAGGAAGTTGGCAAGGAAGATCTGCAACGAGCCAATCCACGAGATCTGCGACGGGGGGATCTCGAGAAAGTCGGTATAGTATGCCTGGAAGATGCCAAACGAGTTTATCACCCCCCACGTATTTGCAATGACGATGTGGGCACATATACCTGGTGTCGTGCAACCCTTGTTATTAACAGCGTGAAGTGCCGGCTCGGGGCGCGGCGGGTTGAGACGAGGTTGACTCACACGTTGACCAGGCCCTGAAACCGCCGTCTGGTGGTGGGAGAGACTGTTGACTCGCCCCTGTCAATTGCCTACTAATCACGCCGTCGCCAGTTGCATCGGGTTCAAGTTCAGACAAGGGTTGCCCCAAATCCCCGTGTTCTACATGAGTATCCTGGTTGGGTGCAGCATGCTTCTCATCGATTGTGTTGCCGCCAGTGCGATGGTCCAGGGCCGGGTGTCCGTCTTCGTGACCTGGGGCGCCTGCATCGTTGCTCTTTTCGCGAGGTGCCATGATATTGAACATGGCATAGCGTGGATATGAAAAAATGAGCCTCGCTGGCAGAGAAAGCCTTCTGAAATTCAGTGCTTGAGACTCCTCGTGTATATAGGCGTCTTGGCGGGACCGGAGAATGTTTTCCATGACTCACAGCAACCCCAGTCCCTAGCTTACGCCCGTTAAAGCCGCGAATAAGATTCATCGCAAAGTTTCCTGCCTTGTAATTACACCTCTCATAATTACCAGGTAGGTTCAGTATTGTTGATCACGCTCGAATCTCAAATTTTTGTATCTGGGTCTAGGTTTGTCTGATCATAATTAATCCTCTGCAAAATTAGCTTCAGCTTTCTCGGCACGTCTCAGGTCTAGACCTCCCGGCTTTGCCTGCCGAACTGGTGGATTGGTTACGTTATCCACCGGGAGGACTCGGACCAGCGCCACATTTCGGAAAGGAGAGCCAAGTGATTTCCCTACAGGGGCTGCTTTGCATTCGAGTACTTCAGAGCCTGGATTTCTTCAGTCTGATCTCTCTCCTCAGCCCGGTCTCTCTCCCTCCTATTGTTCCCTCTGCATCATTACCCGCCCTCCAATGTAGGAATAACTATCAAATTGCCCCTTATTATGTAATTCCGTCCAGACCTCCGCCATGTCTCCCAAGCCCACCCTCGTCTTCGTGCCCGTCGCATGGCACAGCAGTACAGAGATGCATCGCCGTAGAACTCCCAACAACACAGTCAAACCGCGCCGCAAACTTCTCCAATGACGTTAGGGCCGTCCACCAGGCCATCGAATCGGAGACCACCTAGGGCCGAGACGTCGTGGTCGTGGTCCATTCCTACGGCGGCGCCGTTGGTCTCAGCGGCATCAGGGGCCTAACCCGGCCCAAGGGGCCACCCGAGGCCTCCTCCTCGGGCCACGTCATTGGTATCGTCGTCATGGCCACCGGCTTTATGCCTACCGGGGTCGGCTTCCTCGAAGGCTTTGGCGGCAAGCCGCCGCCGATCTGGAAGTTGGATGAGGAGAGAGGCTTGGCTGTCATCACGGTCGATCAGAGGGAGCTGCTGTACCACGACCTCCCAAAGGAGGAGGGCGATGACTGGGGCTCGAAGCCGGGAGACCAGTCTCTGCAAGCATTTACGGATGGCACCAATGCCTATGCTGTTGGCTGGATGTACCGGTCCGGTATTTGGCGACCTTGGAGGACAAGGCGTTGCCAGTTGAGACGCAGAGGGTCCTTGTTTAGATGGCTAAAGATGCTGGAGCAGATGTGACGGTGCGAGGGATTGATAGTAGTCACTCGCCCATGTTGAGCAATGGAGTAGCTAAGCCAGCCAAGCTACATCTGTAACATAGGCAGTTATACATATCTTCACTCTAACTAAATGGAAATTACAGGGGTAAAGGGGGGCGGCCTGTGCGCGGTCATTACAACAAAGTACTGCACCTCGCAGATGGGACTGACTGTATTCTCCTCTTTTTTTGAGGCGGCCTCGTCTTGATGACGCCTTGGGCCTCGGCTCTCTCGACTAGCCTCCTCAGCGGCGGTGAGAGCGACTTGTTCCAATCCTGCAAGCGTGAAGCTGCAGTTGATGATCTAGACGCCCTCGCCGACGGCGTTGACCATGATGGCCGTCTCAGCGCGATATTTTTCGACAATGGAGAAATAACCTCATAGGATCTTCCCTGGCGTCTGGTCAAACAGGATATGAACACGTGTGGCGTCTCTCTCTCGCTGCTTCAATGGGTTAAGGATGCCAAGCAGACCCAGAGAAGCATGCCTTTGGCATTTTCCTTGAGTATGTCACCGAAGTTGAATAATATAACCGTTTTTCCATAGGTCCTCCGGCTCCTACTTGGAGAGCTAGACTGTCTGGCTGATAGTAAAGCGCTGGAAGTCTATATGTGACATCTTAGACTTAATGCGGAGCTGCTGACTGAAGCAGGCAAAGCCCCATTAGATCTACTATTTTTCCTATGCAGAGATGAGTCACAGCATGGTAGCTAGACCTGTTAAGCAACTTGTTGCCATTGCTAGCTTAACAAGCTTTGAGTCAGATTAGGCAGTTGAGGCGATTGTCGCACTCGTGGACCATTACAAGTCCCAAAGGTGGCTACACGGTTGTCGCGTTGTCAGGTTGTCATCTTGCGCGCCCTGACATGAATAAATAATCTCAAAGCCGGCATCATATCGTATGGTTTGAAGGGTATAACATTACCATCATCGAGGTAGGCGGCGTCTCCCACGAAGGCCTTGGAAACCCCATAGATTTCTGGAAAACAAGACACTTGACTATGGCGAGAGTTTGGCCGCCCTAATGTACACTCCTCTTCAAAACAGTTCCCGTTCAGTGCTCTAGCTCTGTATGAGCAGCAAGGCGGTTAAATAACTCAAACTCCATGCGGTCAGCAGCCCTAAACCCCTCTCTAATGTGCGTCAACATATCCAATCCCTCAGGGAAGTCATGCCCAAAGACAGGCTCGCCAGTTTCTCGCATATTCGCAAGGACAGACTGGCGGAAGAGCCACCGGGCAAGCTTAGGAGCTGGCCTCCGCTCATCGTCTAGGAGTCGGGAGTCCAGACAGGTACCAGAAACAGAGGGTGAGTCTGTTAGAAGGAGGACAATCTTGTAGTTATCCCAGTATTGTTAGCCAAAGAGGTATAAAATAAAGACAAGAACAGGGTACAAACTTACGTCAGGGTTGATGGAAAATACGTTGTGATCAAAAGCTGTGCGTAAGCCGCTGTCAAGCAGTAGGCCGTTCTGAACCGAGTTGATAGACCCTCTACTGTCTGGCAAAATAGTGATCCATCAGCCAAGGAAATTTCTCCAGGGGCATGTGCTATATGCTCTGCGGGCAGGCGGTTTGTGTATTACAGGTGGCAGTTGCCTATTGCTGTTGCCTATTGCTGTCGCTGGCTATTCCTATAGCTGTTTCTGTCTATGGCTCTTACCGTCATCACTCTTGCGGTTACTATCTATCCCTCTTGCTATCTATCGCTCTTGCTGTTGCTGGAAATAGAAAAGATGACAGCGATGCAGCTGTTGAACTTGCCACCTGCCCGTAGAGCAAATGGCGCATACCTGCAGAGAAATTCCCTCGGCCAAATTGGTGATAAGGAAAATATGTGCAGCCTCAAAGCTAAATCATATATCAATATCAGCTAAGAGATTCTCTCTCTTCGACACGGCACAGCGGCGATCTCGTTGTCGTACGTCATTCCTAAAGCACTCGACCCAGGATCCTCCACTAAGGGATTCGATGTGGGCGATGGCGTTCTTGTTGTTGACTTCAATAGTCCATCGGCGGCGACAAGCTGTGGTGCAGCATTTCCTGGGAGGCCGGGGTGCCATATTTGCCATACTTCTCGAGAGGGTGCTCGAGAGGGTGTTTGACATCGTTGTGTACCTATGGCTTTGTCTTCCTGGCCGGCCCAAGGCACTGTATCTGACCAGTCGGGCGTCCACGAGGAGAGCCTAGCTCAATTTGGCCAGTTCCGAAAAGAAGTCTTAATTAATCAGGAAAGCAGCTCAAGGAAGGTCTTTGTTACGAGAGGGTGTACTTATCAAGAATGCAGCTCTTGTGGTATCTTGAAGACGGCAGTACTTTACCAACCATTGGGCGGAATCTTGTTGCAGGGGCTGTGTCGAGCAGGAGAGCTGGCGGCTCTTTTGTGGATTTTGTTGGGAACGCTGTACCGGGCCAAATCGGAGTTTATTGTGACACTGGTTGCGAATGCGGAGGTGAGCATGCGCCATAGCCGTCGGCATTGCATCATGTCTGTGTGACCAATCCGAATGGCAATATCCAAACCTCCGCCAACTTTGAATCACGTCACGAAAGAAACTTCTCTCGCATTTGTCAGCTAATTAAAGCAGCTGGAGACACTTTAGCTGCTTTTGCAAACTTCGACCATATCCAAACTCAATTGTACAACACAGCACCATCAACCCAGACCCATTGACTCTCCAAACACCGCCAAGACCAACACTATGGCTCACGTGGGTGATCTAGAGAGTCAAACAAACCACCATGAGGAAACACCTCTGCTTAACGAAGAGCAATTGGATCAACATCAAGTCGATCAAAAGCAGCCCCAGAAGAGGCGGCGTAGCTGGTACCTCTGGAGAATATTCTGGGCTGTCGTTGCCATTGTCATCTTAACTGTCTTTATCAAGGGCTGGATTGACGCAGGCAGCGATGTTGATGTTGGTGCTATGATGAATTATTCGATTTATGTCTAGCTAACGTTTTGTCCTGGATCATAGTTTGATCTAAAAGATGCACTCGAGAGAGCAATTGGCGGTGGCCTAAGCGGTGCTGCAGCCATGGTTCTACAAGTCGTGCTTCTGATGGTATTGACTCACCCTCTCTTATCATCTCTTCCAACTACAACTAAACACCCATAATCTTAGCCACTTCGAACGGTTATGAACTATCAATACCGTTTTGGGACCTCCTTCACCAGCGCAACTCAGACACTCTACAACGACGGAGGATGCCGCCGCTACTATCAAGGCATCGCAGCTGCACTTGTCCAAGGTACGTGGTTGCCCTTCTTTTTCCAATTCCCAGTCTTACGACATCTGGGTTGATGAACTCAACATTTGAGCTGCATAGGACCTGCGGCGAGATTTGGAGACACGGCGGCAAACGCCGGAATCCTTGCATTATTACAATCAAATTCATATTTGAAACAACTTCCATTGCTTGTGAAAACGGTTTTCGCCTCTCTTTGGTATGAACCCATTTGCCCTATCAATGTCACTCGCATGCTGATATGTCGATGTCAAGCGCTGCTGGTTTCCGAATGATCCTCACTCCCATTGATACCCTGAAGACTACCCTCCAGGCGCAAGGCGCCAGTGGGACTTCCTTGCTTCGCCAACGCGTCAAGAGGCACGGCGTAACAAGTCTGTGGTGGGGGGCATTCGCCACTGCAGGTGCAACATTCGTCGGACACTATCCCTGGTTTGCTACGGTAAGCTCGGCTCCTTAATCTCATACACAAACTATTAATCTGCTCACATTGCCAAAGTACAATTCGTTGAGCGAAGCTATCGAAGAGCCACCAAAGGATGAGCTATTCCTATGGTTGCTGCGCTTAGCCTTCATCGGATTTGTCGCGTCCATCGTTTCTGACTCCATATCCAACTCTTTAAGGGTGGTGAAGACCTACCGCCAGGTTAATGACACCAAAGTCTCATATGGTAAGAGCTTGCCTTTTTTACAAAGGCCTTCTTACTAAATGTATCTAGCCGAGGCCGTAAGGCTGGTGGTTCGGGATGACGGGATATCTGGACTTTTTGGGCGAGGACTTTCAACTCGTATCTTATGTAACGGTCTCCAGGGACTGCTATTTTCCATCTTGTGGAAGCTATTCCTCGACTTGTGAGTTAATCTACACACCTCAAGGCGTGGAATTTCGGCCGATCTAACCCATTCCTTAGCTGGGAGCAGAAAACAAGCACCTAACAGAAATCGCAAGCGAGTTCATGTGGCAAGTCAATGGGTTTATTGCTTGGATCCTTTCTAGGTTTCGTGAGATTATGGGATTATGCCGACTTGTGATATTAGGTAGGCATTTCCATGTCTACTGCTTTCTCCGGGAGACTAATTAGTGCTGCGTCTCCGCTTCCTCTTTTGCTTCTGCTCCTTCTCCCTGGGATTAACTACCCTGACAGAGGAGTGGCACTCTGATCTGTTGTACTCAGAGGTAGAAGAAGACCTTCCTTGAGACATTCAAATAGCCAGGCACGGACAAGCCACATCGCTCCAATCCTGCCAAAGCTGAAAAGGGGTTAAAATTAACCAGCTTTCCCCTCGTAGCCTGATCTTCAAGGTAGCTACTGCAAGTGTTTGCGCGCTTTGATCAATCTCCTGATCGTATTCATCATGGTCATGTGTAACACCAGGATGTCGGTGGTCGCGGTTCTTGAATCCAAGACGGTGATGGCGGCGGCTGCTTCCCCAGTCTAGCTTACTGGCAATATCCTCGGCAGACGATCCCGGTGTCCTTTCACACTAACTGTCCGTATATGATGTGACTTTTTGAATATCTCGAAAAAGCTTACTGTAACGAGTGTACCGTGGACGGGCTTCTGTTAGCTAGCGAGAGGCGGCATCCTTATTTTCCGACTACTGTAGCCGTTATTCTGCGGAGTCTGTCAGGCACGGACCATCATGACGTCAGGGTGATGAGGTGCATGTGCTGCACTTCGGAAATTCTTATTACCGTCACCACGTGATACCTGGACGTTGAACGGATCACGGGACTACTTGGTTAGGGTGGGAAAGGTATTACCCGTGGGATGGGACTGTCCAATCACATTCTGGTAAATTCAAATCTTGCAGGTCTCCCCGCATTCGAATGCCAGATTAAACCCGCTTACCCATCGGATAAGGACACGTGCCGAATGGCTTTGCCAGCCGAGTCTCCGCATTCGCGACCGAACAAGGGTCCCCGCACCAAGTCGAGTCTGGAAAGGGGAACAATGATAATCCCCAGGCAAAAACGAGAGATGCAAGCACTTTCCAAGCGGTAAATTCCTTGATTTGCCTTCATCGTCAAAATTATGTGCAGACTTAACGGAAGCATGGATATGTGATTTTCCCACAGCTCTAGATGAACAGAGCAGAGTTCCCCAAGTCTGGGTGCAGATGTGGAGTCGGCTGGTAAGACGGCATGTGGGAACCCACAACACCCTAACCATGGCTTTATGTTTCTCCAATTGCTCCAGATAACTAGCGTAAAGTTCCGCCCAATGGTGAAAAAAGTACCGAACTTTGCTGCGGGAACATACGACTCATGACTTCATGCGTAGGTAGTTATTCCTAGTTCCGGTAGTCCCAGCGCCTACAATCAATACTTAAACTCGGGGCCTCCTCTTTTGCTCCGTTTACTCGTTTTCAAGAAGGAAGCACGAAAACAGCCATCTTCCTTCCCACGCCAAATAAAACCAATACCGTCATCATGGCTACCAACGGCGCCAACAGCACCAATGGTGCAAAGGACAACTCCAGCAAATTCGACCCCAACTTCACACAACATGTCATTGACCTTATGAGCCCCGAGACAAAACCCAGACACCGAGAAGTCCTCTCGTCTTTGATTAAGCATTTGCACGACTTTTGCCGAGAGGTCGAGCTCACGCAAGAGGAATGGATTATCGGTGTCAACTACGTCAACGCTATCGGCCAAGCCTACAGGAAGAACCGAAATGAAGCGTGGAGGGTGTGCGATATCCTGGGTGTCGAATCGTGAGTAAATATCCTTTTCTTGCGTCATTTTAGCGACGATGACCACCGTTTTTGGCGGGGCGCAACAAAATCATTCCCGTCAAAGAGGATTCAACCAATGGCTGACAACCCCTGTCCAGTCTCGTCGACGAGATCAACCACACGGTCGTGACCGAGAAAGACCTCTCTCCCACATCCTCGGCCATCCTCGGGCCTTTCTGGTCCCCCGATACCCCGTTCCGGGACCTCGGCAGCAGCGTTGTCCAGGACATGCCAAAAGATGGGCAGTTCACATTCTTCCATGGTGTCATCAAGGACGCCGAGACCGGCAAAGGTATCCCGGACGCCGTCTTCGACATGTGGCAGGCCAGCACCAACGGCAAGTACGACACCTTCGACCCCGAGAACCAATCCCGCCACAACCTGCGGGGCAAGTTCCGCACCGACGAGAACGGCAAGTTCTGGTTCTACTGCCTGAAGCCGACCGAGTACGCCATCGACACCACTGGCCCCTCGGCGGATCTGCTCAAGATCATGGGCCGCCACCCCTACCGCCCCGCCCACATCCACATGATGGTCACCCATCCCGAATACATCGGCGTGACCGCTCAGCTATACCCGAATGACGACCCATACCTTGAGACCGACACCGTCTCTGCTGTCAAGGACGACCTGCTCTTGGACTTCAAGCCCATCCAAAACGATCCCAAGGGCGCCACCCTCGAGGTCGAGTACGACGTTCGCCTGCTCTCGAAAAAGTTCAAGCCAGATTCCACGATGTTGATGCAGAACGCAAACCAGGACAAGTTTTGATTTTTTTTTAAGATTAGCTAGTTTGATATTTCGCGGGGCATATTCCGATTTTGTTTGTACATATACAGGGTTGCAAATTAGTCTTGGTTAATCCAGTCTATACTGTACAATGACTCCCTTTTCCCTTGAGAGATGTATCGTCCGTTCCGATTATTGTGATTTTCTAGAGATGTCTCGAGATAACTCGACAATGGCACAACAGCGGGGATGCTCGTCCTGGTCCTTTTGACACTCCCTTGGTCACTAAAACAAGCCTTGTCACTTTCTCTTGAGCCTATAAATGGCTGAAACAACAGCATCTGCGGTGATAGGCATCGTATGGCTTGTTTCGGGAAAATTCTCTCCAAACGTGGGAAAGCTGTCTACCATGCCAAGGAGGTGAATGTCAAGCGCTGGACCAAAGTATATTAGGCGACATACTTCCCCAAAGGCTCTTTGCGAAGAAGGGTCTGATGTATCGAAGAGCGTGATTGCGAGACCCCTAGCAGATGTGTAATAATATTGCACACGGACAAGAAGGGTAGAGAAAAAGCGAAACCTAATTGTCAAGAAAGTATTCCCAAATGAACAAGACGTAGGGTAGGGTAATTACGCCTTGCAGCAGCTTACATCCTGTCGCTTGTATCTCAACCATTGGGATACAGATTGGGAGTGCATATGGGATAACAACTTCAAGCAATATTAGTTTAGCGTCGTCTTACCAGGTGGGACAATAGTAACGAGGATGCCTAGACTACAGCGCAGTGTGGAACACAGTAGGAAACGAGATGATAATTACTGCTTAATCTAGCGACTCGAACAATCTAGGATCTCCTCCTGAGAAACCAAAGAAGCGGACCCACTGCGTGGCCGATCCAAGCCCAGGACGGCCACCTTGGTCGCCATCACGGAGCGCCCAGCTTCATTCACCTCATAGGCGTTCGGTTTCTTTTCAAGCACATCTTTGCCATTTACTCCACCCAATGTTGCGGGTCTCTCATCCTTCAGAGACGTTCCCTTCATCTTCACCATGGGGGCGATCCACATGGCTGTCCCTTTCTTTATCCTCGGGTTGCGCTGCGGCAGCGTCATCGCTCTTGTCGTCCTGCGCGGTAGGTGTTTCCACTACTAATGTTTCCACTTTCTCGTCGTTGTTAGGTTCGTCCCCCGCACCGCCAACGCCATCAACGCGTTCCAGACAGTCGTTCCCCTCTTCGTCCCCAGGCTGCACTCCGGTAGCGTCGTCGGCGTTGCTGTCCTGTCCAGCCGCCGGTCCCAATGGCGGCGTTTCTCCGCCTCCAAGAAGAACCTCTACAATCACGTCGTGCCCTTTGCTCCTTGCGTAGTCGCGGCTAACTTATCTTCCTTGTCTCGAAGTTCCAGCCGCGCCCCAAGGGAGCATAGAACCTTGACCGCATCGACGTTCCCGGCTTCTGCTAGGTAAGACAAGGCGGTCCGACCGCAATCATCTGCCGCGTCCAGGCTTACCACCTTTCCCCATGCCCGCGGCTCGGTAATCCGCGCTAGCACCTCGGTGATGATGGGAACTTTCTCCTCCTCGGCATCTAGATTTGATATCGCCATGAATATGGCCGTCATGTCGTGGCCTTGCTGCGCCGCGCGAATGAGCGGCGTTCTGTCGTCATGGTCCGGGATATTGGAGTCCACCTTGTCCTGTGCCATGAGAGCCCGCACGACGTCAAGATACCCCCCGGCAGCTGCATAGGAGAGCGCGGTGCGGCCGCTTCCATCCCGGCTGTTCACATCCACCTCCGGCTTGCTGGCATCCACGTTCCGCGCGAGGAGCGTTTTAACGGCTGACAATCTCCCAGCCTCGCAGGCGTACGAGAGCGGTGTCCGGCTGATGCTGTCGCCGTCGTCGGCGGCCGCGTCCCTGAGGAGAAGCCGGACAATCTCGCTGTGTCCGCGCTGGGCTGCGAAATGGAGCGGTGTCATGGCCAGCGTGGGGCTGCTGCCTCGCGCTGCCGGCCGGTCCGCCGGCTCGAAGTGCAGGAGTTTCTGCACCACGTCGAGGTTACCATCCCTGGCGGCCAGCTGTAGCGACGTGTGTCCCTCGCTGTTGGTCGCCTTCGCGCTCACCCCCTTCTCTGCCAGAAGGGTCACGATACCATCGTTGCCGTTCTCGGTGGCGCAGAAGAGCGAAGTCCGTCCGGCGTTGTTGAGTTGGTTGGCATCGGCGCCCTCGAGGAGGAGGTAGCGCACTGTGTCTAAGTGGCCGCCACAGGCGGCGTAGTGCAGCGGCGTCATCCCCTTGGCGTCCTGTTGGGTCAATTCCGTGTCTTGCTAGCGGAGGATGCGGACGATGTCGGTGAACCCCCGCCTGGCGGCCTCGAGGCAGGCTCGGTCGAGGTCCGGACCGTGACTGGGCTCGGAGCGATTCTCGGCCACCTGAGGCAAGGCGGTCACCATGATAGTGTGACCTCCAGACGCTGCCGCTGCCATGGCGCTGTTGATCTGTTCCGTCGACCAGTTGGCGGCGTATAGGACCACGCTGCCGAATACGACGTTCCTCTCGCACGCGCAGTCCAGGATCGTCCGGCCACGGCCGTCCAGCAGTTGTGGCAGCAAGTTACTGTCGTTGGAGCCATCCTCCGTGTCTCGATCGCTCCCCCAGTGGGAGGACAAGCTCACGTCGAACAGGGTTTCGTAGATCACTAGGAACCCCTGTTCGGGCCAGCTAGAGGCAACATAGTGGAGGGTTGTGGTCCCATCCTTATCGGATGTGGCCATCTCGTCTCGGCTGGAGGAGATAATGGCCATGAGGCGGGTAGGGTCGCCCTCGGAATTCGACCAAGGGAATTCTCGTACGGGGTCGTGGGTGAACATGCCGTCATCGTCCTCCCCGTCCTTGCTGTCGTCTTCATTGTTGTCCTCCTCCTCCTTGTCGTCGTCTTCTTCCTCCCTGTTGTCGTCGTCAGGCATCGTCTTCGCTACGGAGATTGCATCGGATGATGTTGTGGCTACCTCGCGACCCGTCAAGAGAATTGCGATCTCGGTGTTTGAGGCTCTCTCGATGATGGAATGCCTCGTAAACTGACCGGGAGACAGCAAAGAAAGGTGCAGGAGAGTGCGATCCCAGCTATCCTTGGGAACCTTCCAGTCGTTCGGGTCGGGCCACTTCTCGAACGCGGCCGTAAGGTTGAAGTAGGCGCCAAAGTGCGCGCCGCCAAACCCAGCGGGGTAGTGGTTGTACTGCCATTTGCCTGCTGGAGAATTAATGTGGAGAAGCTGGCTCAGAGTCGCCATTAGAGTCTGGTCATCCAGCAGCTTTGCTGCCAATTCCTTGATCTCGTCTGCTACCGAGGTATTGATGTGCGTCCCCCAGTATTGGGAGACATAGCGAGAGAACGGAAGCAATGCTTCCATCTCGTCATACTCCTGCTGAGACTTGAAGGGCCTATGCAAGAGAATGTCGCATTGGAGGATGTCTATGCAGCCTTTGGCTACGCTATCCTCGGCATTTGTCAAAGGACTTGACGAAGTGATGAAGATAGAACAGCAGGTGATGCGTGGGGCTCGGTGGGGTAAAAGGATGGTTTCTATTGGCTGTAAATAGACAGTGAGGGCAGGGGCCCAAAGTGGCCCCGGTGGCCCATGACCTAGCCTATACGCCAGCGCAGGTCAGTCAAAGCCTACACGCCCTCTGCATAGAAACCACCAAATATCACCACCACTTTTACTTCATACAATATCACTAGATTGCTATTAAAGTAGCCCCCTGCCAACGCGCTATAAATTAGTAGCATAGATATACTTGTCAAAGTTATAATACAAACCAAACCTACCAAAAACCTCAATTTTCGCTAATTCCAGCAATACCAAAATCACTCTAAAAGCTCGCAAATAGCATCAGCTACATGCAAGCCCTTAACACATTAATCAAACCAATCTACACGTAAAGCACTATTTACTTGCCTGCTTTAACTAAACCTGTCAAGTATTTAAGCCTAACCTGTCAAGTATTTAAGCCTCTTCCTACTAACATTTAAATACTTGCTTAATGAGGAGGAGAGACACAAAACCACCTACCTACCTACCTCTCAACGTAGTATACTGCTGCTGAGGCGTAGGCTCCAACGGCAGTAGCCACGTGATTGGCTGGCAGGCGGATGGAATCGTGCTTCTTCCTTACCTCTGGCGCACGTGACTGGTCAGGTGACCCTGATCAGCCCCGATACGTCTCGCGGTAGTGCCTAAATCCAGTCGTGTAAGTAAGGCAGGAAAACGCCGGCGGCGTGATCAATTGAATTGAAGGCGTAAGGAAGGAATGGAATGCAGTAAATCAAGTATTATTGCGTAGAAAGCCTCGAAATAACTAAGGTGTAAAGAGTGCTGCTTGTAAATCCGTGTAAGTCTGCGTAATTGATCCTGATCTTACAATTTGAAGCTCTAATCGCGCTTTTATATAGAAGCGCAGAAAATCCAGTCTAAAGCTGACTCATCCTAACCCCAAATACGGCGACGAGCACAGGCTGTGCTTGTAGAAAACGTCATGTAATTTGAAATGGCGCTAGTGAAGACAGGGGGCAGAGCTTGTAGAGAAACAGAAGGCAGAGCTTGTAGACATTTTCAGCAGTAAAATTGACAAAATCGGTATGCGCATAAAGCTTAAATGCAGGCGAAATCTTTGGTGCCATTTTCAAGTTAGTAAAATGCTTGTAGGTGGGAAAAGCTGTAGGTTTTGTTTGTTAGCATCACCTAAGCTAGTGTAGCGTTATAGAAGCTAACAATGCATTGGCTTGTTGTCTAGGGTGAATAGAGGCAAATGGTGGTGTAAGTTGTAACCATTTAGTAGTTAGCCAAGACATGCATTTAAACCACTATAGAGCTGTTTGTTTGTTTGCCTAAATACCTATTTCTAATATGCAAGTGTGGAATTAGATGCGTGGTAGGCAAGGTTGTTGGTTATTTGCAAGCAAAGCATAAGTCTATCAAGCCTAGCAAACAGTTAAGGATTGCAGAATTGATAAGCCAAATCCTAGACATTACAAGAACCTAGGATAAGTTGAAAGAGTTTGAGTTCCTGCCACCTACTATCCCACCCATCTTGTTTATTAAGCTACTAGTTATTAGTTTAAGGTGCAACCAATGCAACTTTGTCAGCATAGAGGTAAGAAAAATGCAGCGATATTGCTAGAATAATTACAGATAGGCAAATAATTAGAGTAAAGGCAGTAATGTAGTGAAAAAAGCAAAGCAAAAGCAGGTTATGCTGTAAACAATAGGCATGCATTATCAGCAATTTTTCTAGTCAAGCTTTAGAAGCAGTTAGTTTAAGGTTAGCTAGGGTAGCAAGCTAGTAGTAGTAGCAAAGGTAAGTGCAGAAACATTAGAAAAGCAGCTGACACAAATCTATGCAACCTAGACAGCACAGTTTAAGTTAAAAAGGTAGTTGATTAAGGCAAGCGACAAGAAAGCCAAGCTAAATAGGTAGTTAGACTATATTAGTTAGCTAATGCATTTGAAGGGTTTAGACTTAGCCTACCTTCAAATACAGCTAAGCTATGTAATAGCTATCTAAAGAAAACGCTATACAAATTGCAGACCTATAATTAAAGACAGGAGGTAGCTGCTGTAGAGAAAAGGAGAGTAGCTACCAAAGACTTTTTCTTAGCCAAAATAAACAAAAGTAGTATGCTTTTAATTAGCAAATTGAGAAAAATCTAGCTATAAAACTTTTAGTTTCCTAAGCAGCAAGTGCAAAGAGGTAAAGCTATGTTAGAATTGTAAGTGTTAGGGTTAGGATAGGTTAGAGCAAGATTGCAACAGACTAGGGTTAAAGACTAACGACTAGTCAAAGCAGCTATTTGATGCAAGGGTAGCATAATAGAAGTAAACAAAAAAGTAGAAAAAGGTTGAGATTGCAAGGTTAAGTAGAATAGTTTAAAGCATTAAGATATTGTTAGGTTAGCAAGAAATTATAAAGCTATTTAACTGCTTGCCTACCCTCAAATATAGCTAAGCTGTGTAGTAGCTATCTAAAGAAAACGCTATACAAATTGCAAACCTACAATTAAAGACAGAGGGTAGCTGCTGTAAAGAAAAGGAAAGTAGCTGCTAAAGACTTTTTCTTAGCCAAAATAAACAAAAGTAGTATGCTTTTAATTAGCAAATTGAGAAAAATCTAGCTATGAAACTTTTAGTTTCTTAAGCAGCAAGTGCAAAGAGGTAAAGCTATGTTAGAATTGTAAGCGTTAAGGTTAGGATAGGTTAGAGCAAGATTGCAACAGACTAAGGTTAAAGACTAACGACTAGTCAAAGCAGCTATTTGGTGCAAAGGTAGCATAATAGAAGTAAACAAAAAAGTAGAAAGGGGTTGAGATTGCAAGGTTAAGTAGAATAGTTTAAAGCATTAAGATATTATTAGGTTAGCAAGAAATTATAGAGCTATTTGACTGCTTGCTTAAATACCTATTTGTTATTTGCATAAAATGCAAGGTTAGATATTATGCAGGTAAGGCTAGAACCTATTTGCATAGAAAGCATAATTATATAAATGCAAGGCAGTAAGCAAAAGTTGTAAAGGCAGTAAAGAGATTGGAAAGTATTATGCAGAACTAGGATAAGTTGCAGACATTTTAATTCCTGCCACTAACAGTTAACTTAATCCTATTTATTGCGCTGCCTAAGTTTAACAGATTGCAATGCAACAAGTATAGGTTTGTTACGCAAGGCAAATAGTAGATGAGAGATTATTGTAAGAAAAAGCATAGATAGAAGAGTGGATAGGTTAAAGGCAGCAACATGGTAAAAAAGGCAAAATAGAAGTAGGCAGTGCTGTAAATAATAAGCATGCATTGCCAGTGGTTTTTCTAGTTGCATATGGCAAGCAAGTAGTTTAAGGTTAGCTAAGGCAGCAAGCTAGCAATAGTAGCAAAGGTAAGTGCAGAGACATTAAAAAAGTAGCTAATATAAATCTATGCAACCTAGACAGTGCAGTTTAAGTCAAAGAGGCAGTTGATTAAAGCAAGCAACAAAAAGGCTAAGCCAAATAAGTAGTTAAACTGCGTTAGTTAGCTAATGCATTTGAAAGGTTTAGACTTAACCTAGTTGCGCAGCATAGTTAAGCCAATTAGCAAAAACAAGGTGGTATTGCAGTAGATGTAAGAAAGCATAGAGCAGGTGATAGAGTAGGCAAGAGAGGCAGTAGTAAAGCAGCGCAAGCATGCAATGTTGTTTGAGATTAACAAAAAGAAGGTATATGTCAAGCAGAAAAAGCCATTTGATAGGCAGATAGAGAAGGATATATAGGTAGATTATAAAGAAGTATACTGCAAATTGTTATATTACATGCAGCAGATATAGGAATAGGATAATAGAAACTAGCTGCTATATGCATTTACTAAAAAGCAAGGTAATTTGTTTGACAAGTTTTGCAAGGTAGTAGAGGAGTGTGTGTAGGTAGAGAGCATAATGCTGTTAGATAAGGTAAAGCAGCAAAGGCATAAAGACTAGGCAGACTAGTTGTGTTTAGATATAACAGTTGCATTTTTCAACTATTAATACAAGCATATGCTATATAAAAATGCATTGATTAGCAGGTTGGCAGTGTTAAGATTATGCAATGACAATAGTTAGTATAGGCTAAAGGATTACATGCTAAAGTATTTAGCAGTTATCAAAATAGCGCAGATATTAGTTATATATTAGTTAGTAGTTAAGTAGTAGGATAAGGTAGCAGCGTTAGAGAAGACAATAAGTGCAAAGGAGATGCAAAAGGCAGCAACTAGGTTATTCAAAATCACCTAGCTAAAGGTTAAGTAGTTTATAACAATTATGTTAGACAAGTCTAAGCTAGGCTTAATAAATTAGATATTTGATTTGCACATATATAAAATGCAAGTCTAGTTTACAATGCTAGCAGCAAAGATAGTTGATTAGGTTAGGGATTAGATTATATACTAGCAGATAAAGATTAAGACAAACAATTTGGCAAATATGTTGCATGAGATAGTTAGAGAGGTGAGAGCCAAATTAAACAAGCTATTGATAATAGAAGGTAATGATTTTAGGTTAATGCTAGCAATTAAGTAAAGGCAAATAGAAGATAACTATAGCAAAGACTAGGTTAGATATTTATTTTTGCAAGACAATTACAACAAGTAGTTGGCAAAGAGTTAAGGTTAGGTAGTGTAGCAGATTTTGCAGCAGGCAGATAAGTAGAAAGAGTAGATAGCAGTAGAAGGCAGCAACAAGATGCTATACTAGGCTAAAGCAATGCGCAAGTATAGGTTAGCAGTAGAGTAGTTTTAGGAAAGGTTATTGCAATTAATGCATATGTTAAGGAAAATGCTAGCATAGTTATAAGAGATTATAGAGATATAGCATTGCAATATAGTATATAGCAAAGTGCATAATATATTAATAGACTAAGGCATAGCAAGTTTTATAGTATTATATTACAAGAATTACTATAGTATAGGCAAGGTTAAAGTTATACACTAGTATTTGCTATGCAAGGTAGGCAAGTTGTTAGTGTAGTATTTGTAGTTAGTGTTGCTATTTTAGCAGCAGGTGCAAGGGATAGTTAAAGAAGTAGACAAGCTAAGTGCGTTTTTGTAGGCAGATAAGATTGTAAAGCGCAAGGATAAGGCTATTAGAAAGGCAAAAGTCAAAGCAAAAGAAGGCAAGGTTAAAGACAAGGAAAAGGTGAAAGACAAGGTTACATAGGCAGTGTAAATCTAGAAATAAAAGTAGACACTAGACTAGATGCAGTAGATTATGCAGTAGCATAGCAGGCAATATCTAAAAGCATAGGTTGGCATAAGCATATAGAGGCATATTGCAATTGCAATTTCAAACTAGTATTTAAACAAGGCATTTGAAAAGGATGTAGGCAAAGATAGCAAGTTTAACAAAGACAACAAAGGCATGTTAGACAGCATTTAGGATTTGCAGGCTAGACATAGCATGCATATAGCAAAGATAATATATGCATAGGAGTTGCAGCAAAAGGTGTTTAAGATAGTTGCATAGCAAGATTAGTTCTAGGCAATTAGCTAGAAATAGCATTGATTTTTCAAGTTTAGCGCAAAGGATAGGGTTGCAAGGTTAAGGTTAAGAGGGAAACAAAAGCTAGATATGTTTAACAGTATGCAAAAAAAGGCATAGTTTTGGCAGTTTATATAGTTGCAGTAGGTAGATATAAAAGGTTAGTTAAGAGTTATAATAAGGAAAAAGGCATAGTTTTGCAGTATGCAAGAGAAGATAATCTAGGCAATTATCTAAGAGAAAAGTCTAATTATGCAAGTAGCAAAGATAAAGAAAGGTAAGAGTATATTATTTATATTGCTAGCATTTTGTTTGCTAAAAGGAGTAACAATTGTAATAGTGCTGTTAATAGCATTGCAAAAGGATTTGCATAGGCAGTGCAAGTTATACAAGATTGATTTACATGTTTGGCAAAGCTAGAAGGCAAACCAAGTAGCATTAATTATATTTGTAATGCTAGAGTTGGCAATAACAAAAGGTTTCTAGTTATTTGTTAACTAGTTGCAAGCATAAAGGCAGTTAGACTAGGTTTTTGTAAACAAGTGTCACATAGTGTTAGATAGCAATAGGATATTCTAGCTATAGTTAGGCAAGTTAGGCAAGGTGTTGTGAAAGATAAGAGTGTAGGTAGTGTTTTTGACAGCAATATTAGCGCTAGCAGATATTAGAGAGTTTTTTGCAAAGATAAGAGTAGACAGGTAATAGGTTTATTTGTTTAAGTTAGCAATAACAAGGAAAAACATAGGTTACTAGGTAAAGAGAGTTTTGACAGTAGAAAAGAAAGACAAAAAGGTATGCTAGGTTATATAGGGAAGGTTAAAAAAGTATAAGAGTAAGAAGGTGATTGTATATGGCAAAGAGGTTAAGCAAGTGAAATGGTTAGAAAAGTTATTGTTATGTCTAGTGTTTTATAGCAAAGTGGATACAATAAAAGGCAAGACATAGCAGTTGAGAGAGTAAGTTAAAGGTAGTCAAGTGATTATAACAACAAATGCGTTAGAGATAGGCATTGACATTGCAAATATGCAGATAGTAGTATATGCAAAGGCATTGCGTTAGTTGCAAGATTATGCATAGGAGAGTAGGCAAGCAAGGCAAGATAGAAAAGCAAGTAAGGTAGTAATAGTTTGCAAAAGCAGCAGTGGTTAGAGATAGCAAGGAGAAGGAATAGACAGTTAGGTAAAGCAAAGAGAAAAAGGCAAGGATAGGTTAGTATTAGAGATAGCAATAGAGAAGTTTATAAAAGAGTTATAGTGCTAGCAAGTAGTATTAGACTAGGTAATAGATAAGCAAGAAAGCTATATGTATTGCAAGAAAGGCAAGAAAAGGTGCAATATATGCAAGTGCAAATGCAAATGCAAGGAAAGGTTAAGGTTAGTGTTAGGAGAGACAGCAGTAAAGGTAGAAAGGCAGTTAGGTAAGAAGATAGAAGAGTTTTTGCAAGCGCAATGCATAGCAAAGCAAAAGAAGCGATAGGTAGAAAAGAAAGCAACAAGGGAGTATAAAAAGGCAAAGGCATTTTAGTAGCAGTTGGAAAGTTAGGTAGATTGTTGCATATTATGTTAGGTAGTAGGAAAGGAAAGGCAATATTATAGTGCAAAAAAGTGTTAAATGCAAGGTAGTAAGAAGTAGGAGGATATAAAGGATAGGATATAGCAGGTAGTTAGAAAGATAGTTACAAAGCAGTAGTATAAGAAGTTTTCAAAGTGTTTATATTGCAAAGTGCTGCAGGCAATATGCAATTAGTAAAAGGCAATTGACAGAGACAAAAGGCAGTTTAGGAAAGTTAAGAGGGTTAAATGTTAATATAGTAAGATAATAGTGTAGATATTTGTAAGATTAGCAGCACAGTATAAAGAAAAGGCAAAGCAAGTAGTGCAAGAGTTAATAGAAAAGGATAGGGTAGATAGGCAAAAGATAAAGCAATAGTAAGAGTAGTTTAAAAAGAGGATTAAATAGGCAAGGTTAAAAGCAAAGCAATAGTGTTGTATATTGATACATTTAGAGTAATTAGAAGATAGGTTTGCAAGGAAATAAAAGTTGCAAGAAAGTAATAAAGTAAAGTATATATTTTAAGTAAAGGTTTATGTAATATGTAATGTTAGTATAGTATTATGTTAAGTGTATATTTAATAGTTAAAATAAAGTCAAGAAGAAATTTAAGGAAATGTATTAAAAGATAATAAAGATAAGAAATATAATAAAAAGAAAAGTTAACAAACAAGATAATAATAAGGTAAGGATTAGTTAATAAATAATATAATTTGGTATGTTAAAGATAGTTAAAAGTTAATTAGAAAAGTTAGGTAATATAAATAGTAAAGTTATTAGCATTTGTAAAAAGAGGTAGTATGTAAAATAGGTTTGCAAAAGTAAGGTAAATTAGTATGTTATAAGTTTAATAAGTAGTAAATTTAGCATAAAGAGTAAATAAAATATATAATAAAGTAAATAGATAGGATTTAAATATAGTTAGATAGTTTAAGGTATAATATATAGTAAAGTTAAGTAAGTTAATATTTATCAAGCATTTATTAAAGCAAAATGTTAAAGTAAATAAAAGAATGTTAAAAAGGTTGTATTAAATAAGTTGATAAGGAAAGGTAAGATAGTTAGCAGTTAAAGATATATAAAGTAAAGATAATAGCAAAAAAGATAAAGTATGTAGGGTTATTAAGTAAAATTAAGGTAAATTTGTAGTTTAATGTAAAGCAATATGTAGTTTGCAAAAGGTTAAGTTTTTATAAAAGGTATATAAAGCAAAATGCAAAAGTTAAAAAAGGCTAAAAAGTATAATGTATAATAAGGTTATAGTTAATATATATAGGTAAGGTTATATAGAAGAGTATGTTAAAGTTAGTTAAAGTTAAAGGTAGAAAGTAAGAATAAGATTAAATAGATAAGGTTAAGTTTATAATTACATAGGAAAAGCAAAATAGTTAGTATGCAAAGCATAATATATGTATTGCAAGGTTGTAATAAGTAAGGTTAAGGTAAGATGTAAAAGCATAAAGTTAAAACAAGATTAGTAAGAGTATTTTAAAAGTAATGACAAAGAGTTAAGTGTATAAGATGTAATGAAAAGGTATTTAAAGTTTAATAGATAGTTGAGAGAGTTTAAGGTTAAGGTATGATAGGTAAGAAAGAGGGGTTTTAAGGTAAGGTTAGTTTTAGAAATAAAGGTTAGGGTTAGGATAATTAAGAAAGGTATAGTTGAATAGGTAAGGTTAGAGAGGTTTGTAGTTAGTAATGTAAAGCATGTTAAGGGTTAAAGTTAGATTTTAGGTTAAGATAAAGTATATTATGTTATTAAGGTTAAGTAAAGTATATTTGTAGTTTAGGGTTAAGTAGTATGTATTTTATAAAAAGTTAAGTGTAGAATGTTAAGTTTTAATAAAAGATATGTAAAGCAAAGCAAAAAAGATAAGAAAGGTTAATATGTATAATATGTAACAAGTAGATAGTTAAAATATATAAAGTTAGTTATATAAAAGATTATGTTAGGATTAGTTATTATTGCATGTAAAGAAAGGATTGAAATTGAATAAGCAAAGTTAGAAAAGTTTAGATTTATATATAGCAAAATTTAAGCAATTAGTATGCAAAGTATAATAAATATATTGCAAAGTTATGAAAAGTAAAGTTAAGGTAAGATTAAAAGTAGTGTTTTAAAAGCAATAACAAAAAGCATAGTGTAAAATATGTAAAGAAAGGGTATTTAAGGTTTAATAGATAGTTAAGAGAGTTGAAAGTTAAGGTTAATAGGTAGAAAAAAAGGGTTTTAAGGTTAATATGTAAGGATTTAAAAGTGTTAAACAAGGTTAGTTTTAAATAATAAGTAGATAAGTAAGAGTTAAGATGATTAAGAAAGATAGGGTTAAATAGGTAAGGTTAAAGAAGTTTGCAGTTAGGGTTGTAAAGCAATAGCAGAAATAGCAGTATGCAAAGCGCAACATGCAAAGGTTAGGGTAAGGTTATAGATATGTAAGAATTTGTAAGTGTTATATAAAGATAGTTTTGAAGAATAGGTAGATAGGTAAGAGTTAGGATAATTAAGAAAGGTAGGGTTAAATAGGTAGAGTTGTAAGGCAATAGCAGAAATAGCAAAATGCAAAGCGCAATGCGCAAAGGTTTAAGTTAAAGGTTTAAAAAAGGTTGTAGGTTATTAAATTAAAAGAAGTTAGGAGAGATAAAAAGGAAGAGAGTTAAATATAAGAAGTAAAGTGTTGTAAAAGACTGTAAAAGAATAAGTTGGAATAGGAGGAAGTTAAGAGTAAGTAAGAGAAAAGAGTTGGGATTAAAAGTTGAGAAGGAAAGAGAATAAAAAGGGAGGTTAAATTGGAAAAGAGTAAGAAAGTAAGATAGAAAGGTAAAAGAATATAAAAAAACAAAAGAAAGGTAAAAGAATAAGGTTATAAATGGTAAAGATAATAAAAAGATAATATTATATGTTATTTAGGGTTAGGGTTAGGGTTAGGGTTAGGGTTAGGGTTAGGGTTAGGGTTAGGGTTAGGGTTAGGGTTAGGGTTAGGGTTAGGGTTAGGGTTA